>NW_016169374.1:0-17550 GCF_001687245.7 Rhagoletis zephyria
GTATTTTGCGGTTGTATATATTTCTTTAAAAATTATCTTCGACTTGAAGTCCTCCAGCTATTAGTTAAGAGTGCATAAGCAGATTTCTAGAAGGATAGTGTTCCGAATCTTTTATGTACAATTTTGAATAGTCTGTGTGTGAAAGTATAGTTTCCATAGTCTTTATTATTTATGTATACCCAATAAACATTGGGCCTGGTGAACATTCGAAAATGATTGGAAAATGAATACTTTTTTTGTTTTTTGGGTCTCACCTTCGATTCGAGAACTAGGCCATTCTCCAGTAAAAATTGAACCTTCGTTATCCAATTTATTTTCTTTTGGTTATGAATTCGAAATCCAGCCCATTATTGAATTGAAATTTTAATGAGAGAGAGAGATTCTCTTATATTTCCCTTCATGAATGAGCTGGATTTCATTTTCTCTCTTGGTATTATGGTTTCTAGTTTTTTTTTGAACCCATCTCCAGTGTATTTCCAATATACTATGAATGTTTGGTTATGAGTTCGCCCTCAATCCAATATGCATACTGAATATCGAAGGTTATTTTCGAACGTTAGCCAAAAAGTTTATAGCGTAATTCCTTGCAAAGCTTTATAGCAATGACGGCCACACGAATAGTAAAACATCTGCTTAAGTGTGTATGCGCCAAGCGCGTGAGAAGCGAAAGCATAACATCGTGCATCATCGTTAGCGTTGGTGTGAAAACCCGGAGGTGCACGTTTCGGCCAGCATTGTTTTAGAAAATAAAAAGCATAATTTAAGTGCCTATCCGATGTTAAACAGATCTGTATGTTCATATATTTTTAAGTGTAGAAATATAAATTCGAATGATATTTTGTTAGACTTTCGATATAAAACCATTTTATTTGGATAAATACCAGTTGGTGCAGAAAGTTAAAATTAAATTGAAATATATATGAAAGTGGAGCTTTAAAAGTTCTTAAATTGAGCAAATAATATCCGCAATTATGTGTTGAACAAAAGGAAAAGAAGATGTATCCATAACTGGAAGTGTTTGCTAAAGTTCGTTGCTTAAGTCTTTTGTATTCCTCCACAGCTGCGTGTCTCAGACTGTCGTAAGCATGCCACTGATGGAGTAAGATTGAATTGAATGTACCCTCCGAAAATTTTCGTATTTTCGTGTATATTTTTTCAGCTCCGAATATGATTGTATTGCACACGACATAGGTATAAATGATTATGATAAATGGCATGACGGCTAATTAGAGCGCATTGTAAATGAAGAAGTTCCTGAAGCTGGTCTTCCTATTAGATACTATGGGAATAACAAATAATCCTGTATACTGTTTTGAAGATGATTTAATTCTAGTATACAGCCCTCATGAAAAGCAAAACTCCATATAAAATGAGGTACAAGAAATGGCTAAGAGATTTTCTTGTGTCAAATTTCTTTGAGGCAGTACGCAGTTCTTAAAAAATTTGTAACGCTTTCTAGTGCGGTTTTCTAAATTCTTTTGTGAAAGAAGAGCACCAGGCAACCCATGTTTGTAACAGAAATATACGCCCGTTCCATTATTTCTTGAGGAAAAAGGCTGTTAAGATCAAATGTCAAAATTCCTTGGACACACACACGAAATAATGGCAATTTTTTTCTTGACCGTTTTCTCAAGAGCTGCATACTGCCATTGTAAACAGTAATTCGAATGCTGAAAATTTTCTGGATTACAATTACAGTAATCGCAATCTTAAGTAATGAAAATATAATTATAATCCTAAGTGCCCAGCACTGGTTTGAAGTTGAAAATTTGTCTTCTCATTGCATTTCGAGTTTGAAAAATGAGCCGTCAAATTAAAGAGCTTGGCTTGTAGATGTGCAGCGAGGTTTTTCTTGAAAAGTGTTGCCACCTGTTACAAAAATTTAATTTAAATCATTGAAAAAGCTTTACTTTTGAACCATACGAAGGAGGATTGCCACCAGTTTACAAGTTTAAACTTAACTTGAATAACGGCAAATAGGTAACTGAAATACACATGTATCAAAATACGGGTGTCAGGCGGCAAAGGTTGAACTGGATTTTATTTTGAAAATATTTTGAAGAGGGCACCAACAGTCCGAATTTAATTAAGTTGTACAAAATGTATATATGTATATGAATTATTAAAATATGTGCGTCAAACGAAGGAAACGGGTTGGAACCCCTAAACCCCCTGTATACTCGCCTGCCATATACAAATCAATTATTAAGTTTACGAACATATATGGTATGCACTGAATATATACCTATATAAATAAAACTACGAATACATAAATAATAATTTTTAGAGAAAAATTATTGTATGCATTTGCAAGAAACGCATTAATATCAGGAACTAGTAAAAAATTTTTTTTTTTTTGGAATAGCGTTATTGCTGGTTTACTTACTTTAATGCAAAATTTTTAATCCCTATAGTATTATAGGCCGCTGTCGCTGAGTGGTTATGCATGTAAAGTTTTATGTTTTGATTTTTTTTTAATTTTTTTGATATTCAACAATTTATATTGTGCTCGAGGCCGTTTTAAATGAAAATTTTTTTTTTGTGGAAAAGCAACAATAATTTGAAAAAATGGTAGAAGTGATAGCTATTTCGGAAATCACCACATTTCCTCATCAGACTTCTTTCAGTAGGATTCGAACCGACGATCCCACTGACTCAGCCAGTTGCCTATGCACCGTGCTAAGNTTTTTGCTAATAATTCTATTTTTAGAATGTTTAACTTTTAGGTGTGCTCGTCCTTAAGTTATTTGTTGCACGGTGCATAGGAAACTGGCTCAGTGGGATCGTCGGTTCGAATCCTACTAAAAGAAGTCTGATGAGGAAATGTGGTGATTTCCGAAATAGCTATCACTTCTACCATTTTTTCAAATTATTGTTGCTTTTCCACAATAAATAATTTTCATTTAAAACGGCCTCGAGCTCAATATAAATTTTTGAATATAATTGTTATAAAGGCCAAAAAAATAACAAAAACAAATTTTTTTGATATAATAATAATTTTTTGATATAAATGCAGCAAAAGAAAAATTAAAAAGTCTAAGCTTTGTGCAAAACTAAGGCAAATTGAATAAATTGCCATGAAACTTTTTTACTTTCTAAACAGATTTTTTTGAACAATTTTGATTATGCAGTTTTGTAGAATATTTAATTTTAGTATAATAAGGTGCAAGGTTGGAGGTTACTAATAAATTCCGTTGACTTTTGAAAATTTTTGTTAGTGGCGGTGTTATGCCTTTCTTCCATATAAAAATATTATCGAGTAAAAAGTTGAAAATTTTTGATAAAAACTATTGAATTTTCCCGAGTTTTACACAAAACTTAATTTTTTGTATTACATTTTTAAAAAAAGTGAGCCAAAAATGAATTTTTTGTAGTTTTATTTATTTTTAAATTTTTCATAAAAATCCGACGAAAAAATTAAAAAAAATTCTAAACTTTGTGCAAAACTCAGAAAAATTCAATAAATTATCATGCACCTTTTTTACTTTCTAAACAGATATTTTAGAACAATTCTCATTATGCAGTTTTGTAGAATATTAAATTTGCACACAATTTAGAAATTTTAATTTTATGTTTTTGTTGTAGTATGAATTATATTTTTATAAAAAGTGAGCAAAAATAATTTAATATAAAAAACATTTGTGAACAATTCTCTGTGTCTCGAATTTTGTGGTTCATTATAACTATGTATTTGGTGGCACCCACTTGCCTCTATGTATAGGTGGCATGCGAGAAAAAAGTTTAAGAATCACTACTCTAAATTAATTAGGGCTACAAAATTATATGATTTGCGACAAAAATTGTTTGAATCGCACAACAATAAGTCGCTCTAATAAATTAATGAATTAAAAAAAAAAATTACACCTTCACAGCCTTTACATAATAATGAATAAAACACACACAGTTTTTCTTTTTGACACACTTCGTGATAGTTGTGTGCTATACTTGGCACATTTTTCATTGAATTGCTAATCTGTCTTACAAAAAATCTAAATGGTGAGTTTGCCGTTTTATCTTCGTTTAATTTGGTCACAATACATTTTAATTTAATCTAACTTCTTTGACTGTTTGTTGTTGTTTTTTTATGTGAACCTTTTATGCCTTGAATTAATTGCGATTTAAAAGCGATCGTTTCGTTTTGTACACACGTCCATAAAAATAAAAATAAAATCGTTAAACTGAAATGGTACATATTTTCTAACAAAATCGTTTTGAACTATCATTTTAAAATTAACTTAAAAACGTTTGCATACCAAAATGCAAACTATTAGAAATGAGATAGAAATCTTTGTTAAGTTTACATTTACAACTCTGTGGAGTTGCATTTCATCATCTACTCGCTCGTTAAATCATTTGATGATTGCATTTTCAGTGTACAAGTTACAAGTATTTTCGTGTTAACGCCCAAGCAAACAAAGGGTAACTGAATGAGCGTGTGATTCGTTGTTGCCAGTGGTATACTTGCCATAACCATCACACGTTCATCCAGTTACACTTACACACGATAAAACGAATACACAAAAGAACCAACACCGATAATATTTTTTCTCGTTTGGTGCACGCTATGCATATATTTTTATGTATCTACATACATAGGTAGGTACACTAAATGTAATAAAAAATTTTCTGATAAAGAACATGTTTAATCACACTAAAAATACAAAATCATGTTCTGGCTGTACATAATATTGTTTTTGTAAGCGTAAGTTGACGATTCATTTAATTAAGCCCACGCATTCCTAGAAAATTTGGAGCCCTTAGTTTAATTAATATCTGTTTGTCGGAGCACTTATTAAATATGGGTTTTCACTGGAAACTACATTATAAGCAAGTTTGGGTATTTCAAATATTTTCGATAATAAGTTAGGCTTAATGGGTAGGTTAGCTTAGGTTGATGTGGCAGTCGGTTGAATTTACCTACTCATTAGGACCTTTTGAATGTCCATTGTGGTACCACTGCAGAATGCGGTAACCTCGGTGGCTATTCTTCAGAGAACCAATTTGAAGCTCTTATAAAGCGTAGAGTAGGTTTTATTCCTGCGCGTGATAATTCCGTAAGAGAGGTAAAGAAGGGCTTACCTAAACAGCCTGCTCTGCTCCTGGCTAAAGCTGGGCAACTACAGAAGAAGTGCTCTACGGTTTCTTCCTCTTCCTCAGCTCTGCAACTTCTGCAATATTCGTGGGAGAATGAATATTCCTAGTCTTGAAGAGTGCCTACCAACTAGCTAATGACCGGTTACACAAGCCGTGGCCTTCGCAATATCCTCACTTGAGAGGCTGAGGAACTCTTTCGTCTTTTTTTTATCTATTTGTGGCCAAAGCAGCCTGGTTGTTCTACAAGTGCCCTCCTCTAGCCATGACCTGTTGGCCTCTTGGATCATGCTATTTCGAAGCTCTAATTTGCAGGTTGCGATGGATATCCCAATAGTACTCCCGTTTTCACATAGGGGTTGATGGGTACCATTCCTGGTTACCTCATCGGCCCTGCAGTTTCCTTCAATATCTCTGTGTCCCGGAACCCATATGAGGCTGACCTTGAACACAGCGCTAATATCGTTTAGAGCTGCGAGGCATTCGCAACCTTCGATCTCAGCATTACCATGTCCATTGATTTAATGGCCGCCTTGCTATCCGAGAAAATATTAATCGTAGTCTTCGTTACGGCATGCGTACCAAGTAACACAACCACCTCCTTGATAGCTAAAACTTCTACCTGATAAACACTGTAGTGGTCCGAAATTCGGACGGATAGCTCCAGCCCTAGTTTCTTAGAGGAAACTCTGTAACCAAGCCCGATTGTTTAGTTTGGATCCATCTGTGTAAAAATTCAATTCCACCGTCTACATGGTCTTGATATTTGCCATTATTTTCTTAACGGGAGGCTCGCCTTAAAGAGCCTATCGAAGATTGGTTAGGGGTGGAGTAGTCAACTTCTTGGTTGTAACTACCGAGAGTGTTTAGTATGGAGGCGTAACCGAACCGCCGATACTTCCATAGCACCATACTTTTTAGCTTGAGCGCTGAATCGGCGGCCGCGTATTTTCCCACCGGGTTTATAGCGGGAAAATTGGTTACCACCTCTAACGTTTTGTTTGGAGTGGTTATAAAAGCACCTGAAATGCATACAAATGCTGTTCTTTGGACCTTATTCAATAGTTTTAGGTAACTTGCATTTTGAGTTTTTGGTGCTGGTGGAGGTGTAAAGCAAATGTGTAATACTAGGTGTTAACCCCCACTTGATTCCGACCGCGTGTTTGCAAGTGTAAAATGCAACGTTTGCCTTCCTTATTCTTTCCTCTATACTAGGTTTCCACGTAAGTTTCCTGTCTAATATGCGTCCTAGATACTTCACATTCTCCTTCAAAGTTTAGCGGGGAGACTATGGGGCGCCTGTGTTTTCTTGTAAAGAGAATTTATTCGATCTTCTCGGGGTTTATTCAGAGTCCTCTACTCTCTGTCCAGTTTCCATAGATCTGCCTTTTGTATAGGCATGCTGCGCTGGGGAGAGCCTACTTGTTGGTATCACGCCCCGTACATAATCATCCACTATTCTCTCTAAAATTTCATTTTAGGGTTGGTATGAGAGGACCTACCTGCCTTGGGTATGAAGGAGACTTTTGACTCTCTCCAGCCTAGCGGGATGTAGCATGTTAAGACAGCTTCTTATAATAACCACAATGAATGCTGCAGCTCTACTGGGTGTATTCCATCAAGTCCCGGTGACTTGCAAGGACCAAAAGTCTTAATAGCCCATTCGAATTTGGCGTTAAAAATCAGTCGATTTCCCAGATCAGATAGTTCCCTTCATTCGTAGGATCGTTAGGTTCCACCGGCTTGTTTCCAGGGAAGTGAATATCCAGGAGGAGACCTAAAGATTCCTCACTCTTCGTAGTCCATGAGTTCCCTTGACCCTTGAGATAGCCGGGTTTGCATGGCAACTTTGCTATAATTCTTCTTAATTTGGCCGCTTCCGTGGTTTCCTTAATTCCCTTGCAGTAACTTTGCCAGGATTTTCGTTTCGCAGTTCCATTTGCTTTTTTGTATATTTTCAGATCAGCCTTATAGGATTCCCATTCCTTTGTTGCTCTCGTGGCTTTGGTCTTATTGAACATTGTATTGTCACGTAACGAGTATAATTGTTTCGGTGGTTTAGTTTTTCCGCTGTATCGAAAAACCGGAAATCCGACTGAAAACTAATTATTCATGGCCTTAGTGACCTGATTACCCAACCCATACAGTTCCACTTGCGTGGCGGGGTCTCGGGGAGGTATCTTTGGCAGTAAAGTCCTTAATTTATTGTTTTAAACCACCAGTCGGTATTTCTTACATTTCTGAACTCCCTTACTTGAGTGATCTATTTCGAATGGTCAGAAGAAGACTTTTAATTCAGTACTCTCCATCTCTTGAGTTTATGTTCAAACATGTCTGAAATCAGGATTATATCCAACACTTTCTCTCTACTCTTTGTTATAAAGGTCGGCTCTGAGCCTAAATTCAAGAAATTTTTTTTTCCTTGAATGAAGTCTAGTAACGACTAACCTCTAGAATTCGTGTCCGAACTCCCCCACATCGAAGAGACAACCAGTGGTTTATTCTTGTAGGCTGCTTCTTTGACCAATGTCCGAAATTCATCTGGTGGCTCGTCCTTTTCATGAGCCATGTAGGCAGAGGCTTAATGGTTGGATACCAGGGCATTGTAGAATTGAAGGCAATGAGGTCGCCGACGAGTTGGCATGAAAAGGATCACTTGTTGCCTTTCCGGCAGTGGGTGTTCTTCGAGAGCCATAATTACTGAGTGAATACCGCCGTTAAGTACTGGGGAGCTACACAGGCCAGGCTCTCCGGCTTCGCGATATTATTTTAGAAAATAGAAATGACATCAGGCTACTTTCTATATACCTGACTGGTCGCAACCAATTGAGATTCCACTTGTCGGCATGCCTGCTCTGCCTTGAAGATGATGAAATTTTATAGCACTGTCACTGTTCGGCTTTAGTCAGCCAAAGATTGATCCAGTTAAAAGATTCAATGGTCCAACACTTTATTATAAAGAGTTCGCCTACCAAGGCCCTTTTGGCATTCATTAGGGAAGCCCAAGGTATCTTGGCCTCACTGGGTTAGAGATGCTCTCTTTGAGAGATTCCAAAGACCTTTTTGGTCGCGGTATCTTTTGTTCTGTTACACCCAAAAATTAACAAACTAACTAAATTCTGTGGCAAATATTTCACTGTATATTTTCATCTATTTGTTATAAAGCTTCCTAAATTCATGAATGTGAAAACTGCGGCATCACGTATTCTGTGTTACACTATTTTCGACTTTAGCTACAAACATTGAATGGCGCATGGAAGGCCAAAGAAAAGGTGTAAAAAGATAAAGACTCGTAAAGTAACAGCAAAGCATTTAAGGAAATAGTTTGATGCCGCTCCAATAGCGCACCATTCAGTTGCCTTTTGTGTTTCCGAATTTTGTTGAAGAAGAAGTGGTAGTTGTTGTATTATGTTGTCAATATTGCATCTGAAAACATATTTCGATTTATTTCGTTTGCTGTTTGTATGTATTTATATATATTCAATCACGAATTGGTTGCTGAAAACGGAGGAAGCTCCACCCACTTATCTAGTGCGCCGACTGAAATGGTTTATACACACATATGTTGTTGCAGCAAAACCGTGACTGTCATAGCAATAGCAATTTCGAAAGCAAAAGTAGCCAAATATACCCCTGCCGAAAAATTTAGAGACAGTCTGGCAAAGCGCTAGTTCCGCACTATATGTATATCTCACTAGTGCAAAAAGGCTGCAGAGCGGGACAGTTTAAACTTGCTGTGTGCTGGTAGCACTGTTATCAAATTTTTCACAGTATAAAAGTAACTCCGCGAGAAGACCCCCGAATCTAACATCGTTGGCAGGCCCGTTGCGAGGGGGGTTGGGGCGGATTGGGAGATTGTTGATCACAAAATAATGACGGACTTATGATTTTGTTAATATATATTTATCATTAACATTTAAATAAAAAAATTAAATTAATTATAGAAACAAATATTTTTCGATATTTCCGCTAGAAACAGTTCGTTCGTTATATTCAGGCTTTTATACNAGATTGTTGATCACAAAATAATGACGGACTTATGATTTTGTTAATATATATTTATCATTAACATTTAAATAAAAAAATTAAATTAATTATAGAAACAAATATTTTTCGATATTTCCGCTAGAAACAGTTCGTTCGTTATATTCAGGCTTTTATACGTTAAAGAAATCCTTAATGGAAAACTATCAATTGATCACATGCTTTTAAATTAATACAATTTATGTACAGGGGCCTGTGATTTTTCAGTCTGGGGCCCGAGTTTTTCTTGACGGCCCTGATTGTTGGTCGCGAGTTCAAATCGCGGTGGAGGCAGTTGTGAGTTTTTAGATTTATTAAATTTAAGTTGTTGCGTGCCGCTTTAAAATTGAAGACAAATATATGAAATAAAATAAGAATAAAAAAAAAAATTAGCAAAAATGGAATCTGTAAAAGAGAAGAAAAAAAAACGAAAAAATATCCAAAAACGGAATCCTAAAAATGTTTTATATAACAAACGTATTGCCCAAGATTTGCTTTTGAACTACCTTAAAATTATACAAAATAGAACTGATTTAGAACTGTGCAAAATGGAACCGGTAAAAAACGAGTTGCAAAGTAATGCACTGGGCGATAATTCCCACCGCCAATGGCAACGCTGGCCAGACTGACGTTTTCAAGCAATATAACCAAGGTGAATTTATAAAAGGTGGTGTTTATGGCGAATTTAGACTTTTGCCGAGGTCCTTCTGAATGTCAAAATGATGTATCTGTTGTAATATGAATTCGCCTTGAATATAACTTTAAAATTTAAAACTCAAACCAACATACACATTCTCATTTTCAATCTCAAAAAACAACAATTGTGAACAATTTTCGATTTTATATGATTTCAAAATTTTTGAAAACGAACGAATATTAACCGGATATCCATACTCTCCGGATTTTATCCGTGTCAACGGATACTTGTCAGCTAGAATGCAACAGCAAAAACCACCTCAACGCCGTTGCTCAGTACACGTATGGCGCATAGAGCTGTGCTGTGAGTTTCCCAGTACAAACTCGTTAAAAAAATGAAAAAATAATAAAAAAATATTTGTGTAGTTCTAAAAGCTGCATCATCTGAGGAAATTCCTGCAGCACTTGTATGGCAACAAAATCTTTAATGTCAGCAACTTGCAACCAACAATCACTCATCATTGGCTGGCAGACTGGAGGGAACCATGACTCTCACTATTTGCTCGTACTAAAGCGCAACAAATCGTCTGTGACCAACTAACTCTGGCGACAGTTTAGTTACATTACATAAAAAAATGTGTTGTACAAAATTTGAGCGGTATCGGATAAGGATTAGTGGTGCTCATTGACCTCTAGAAATAAGCCAAAAAAAGGCATACATTTCTTAGTTTAAGCAAATTTGCAAAGTAGTTAATTAGTTCGCAATCTATATACATACTAACATATTTTTTGAAGCTATAAATTTAACTTTACTTAAATTCCATGATATACTGATAATACAGTGGGACAAAATTATACTAACCAAACTTATCGAAGTAGATAAGTGCACAATACTAGAGATCAAATGTACATATCCTAATTAACATTTTTCCGGTTGGTTCTGGCTGCAGAAGTCCACGCATGTGGGGAGCGTTTTGTTAACCATTCACCAGAGAGTTCCCAAAAAAAAATGTTATCCGGCAGCCCACGACTCACGGTGTTTCCACTAACTATGCTCTGGCCAGCAACCGAACAAACGCTAATTATAAACAGACGAACTCACAGAGAGCTTGCGCTGGACTTGACTCCACAAAAAAAAAATGTAAGACGAAATGACGAGCAATCAGTCGATGACGGCGGAAATGATTTCCCACCGTCTAACTTTGACGAGATTCGAACTGCATTACGCGGCTAAAAAATAATACTCTTATGCAGAATATGATCGGATACACGCACGTCCTACCAGTGGAATTTAATTGTGCTCTGCCGAATCCACAAAAAAGGCGACCTTGCCATACGAACCACATATCGAGCGTATTGTGTGAAAGGCTGAGATGCACCGTCAATGAACTGGTTGGGCCTTATCAGTGTGGCTTTAAGCCTGGTAAATCTACCGTAGATCAGGTATTCACCATACGACAAATACTTGAAAAAAACCAACGATCCTTGGATAGACACACAACACCTTCTGGTCGATTTCAGAGGGTTTTTATTCGCTTGATTTCTAGTTCGGACGGTGTTGGAGGAATTTACTTCGGGTCCTAGGTAGACAAAGTCCCTCACTACTTCAAAGTTGAAACTTCCAACAATCTAACGACAGTAATGTCAGTCTAGAGTAATCTGAATAGTGCAGAAATCTTAAAGAATTCGTAACTTTGCTGGAAGTTTTTAATATTAAATGTTCTCTACTTTATATTAGTTTCTTTGAAGATACGTAAAGAAATAGTCTTAAAGGGTCGGCCAGATTTTGGAAGCTTTGTTTTGCAGGGAAGCTATGCTGTAGTTACTCCATTTCCATTACATTAAACTATTTATCCAAAAGAAAAAAGTACCAAATATCTAAAAAGCAAGTTAATTGCTCACTTTAAAATCTGCTCACAATCGATCGATTGTAGATCCAGTTGCTTTTCCTACACTGACTGACTTCCTTCGATCGCATTTAACTAATAGCCCATTCGAACTATGAAATAAATTGAGTTCACCCCAAAGGTTCAACTAATTTCGTTGTTGAAGATAAGCTTGCGGGTGGCTAAATACCTAAGTGAGTAACTGTGTGTGTGCTGTCTTTTTATGCCGACAAAGTAATAACTGCAGCAAAGTAATATCAACAAAAGATTCGCGATTGTAGCTGCTTACAGAAGTCAGCCACGAATTTTATTAATAAAGCTGTAAGCTAAAGTTAAAAATAAAAAATAAAACACTACTTCTAAGCGCAGCTAATTTTACTTCAGGCAGAGATTTTCGTTTATCTACTTTCCTTCCATCCGCGTCACTACATTGCTAAGGTCGTTTTGTATGGCTACGTTTTGTGGTGCAGCATTGTAGAGCTGACTTTGGAAGTGAATAACTGCTATTTCAAACGCATTTTGAAATGGTGTTTTAATTGAGTTGTATCTTGGCAGCAATGCATGCAGATAGGTAAAAAAAAAATAGCAAGTGGTTGAGTTTAAAGGCAGTAAAAGCTAAACAAAGGACTGCGGTATTATTCAGAAGATTTTTAACTGCTAAGCATGCTCACAAAACTTTATTAATATGCCCTTTTTGGTTTTTGTAAAGTCTTTAAACAAAATTCTGGGTACAACTCTAAACTCCTCGCATCTAAGGACATTTAGTACACAGGAGCTACCAGAAATATCAGTAGAGTAGAATATATCTAGACAGTTCATTCAAGTCTGTTCATGAAACAATAATTTCTCACAGACTAGTGACCATGGTGGAATAATAACAAGGTGTTGTTAGTAGCAACGTGTTTGTTGTGATTTTGACAAGATCGGCATGCTTATTTTCAGTGCTGCCGATCTCAATTTTTATACTACTATTCGTTCGGAAATAGTATCTAAAATACTCCATTTTAGTAATTCGTTTTATCGCGATTTTTAAAGAACTTGGTGTTTTCAGAACAATATTAATTTTTAAAATTGCTGGATTTGTATAATTTTTGTCCTCAAAAAGTAGAAAAATAAAAGATATCGTGGTTATCAATGGAAAAAACCTACACAAAAATCGTATGGAAAGGCGCTCTTTTATATTAAATAACTTTTGCTGCATTGTCATAATATTGAGCCAAATGAACTACTGATACACTAAAATAGAGTGGCTGCATGGTTAAATTAGGAATTCGCTTATATTATCGATATTTATGTGTTTTAATCTATTTAGAAAATCATTTACAGTCTTATAGGAAATTGCCTTATTTTACGGCTTTTATTTTTTAAAGTTACAATATATGTCCAAGCTGTGTGGAGCTGCCGATACAAACATATATTCAGGCTTATAAGCCTGTAATTATACATTTTTCTACATTTAATTTGAAATAGTATGCACCAACGGATTAAAGGTAGTAAATAATTAGTACCTTTTCTAGTACTTTAAAATGCGTGACCGGAATAGACCTGCCGAAAAAGTGAGGTTAAGTTACTGACAACACCTTGTTATTATTACACCATGCTAGTGACCTTGTTCATAAAAATAAAATAGGTTTAAAAAGCTTTGTGAAGTGACACTTCATTTTGATAAACATTTTTGATCCATAAAGCAGTTAAAGTTTTCTTAATTTTTTATGAATTTGAGTGTAAATATGCAAAAATTTTGCTTATGCTAGGGTATACAATTTAAATGAAGTTTAACAAAAGTATATTTGGCGAGAAAAAACCAAGGTCGATAAAATTCGTGATCTGATTAAATTCATTAAGAGCACGCGCAATGGGCACTTTACGGACATAATTTGTCATAACATTGTCAGCAAAGAAAGGCAAGGCAGTACGAAGGAGGTACCGCGGGACAACAAAATCTATTTCATTCAAAAGCTGCGCACAGTCACAAACGACCACACGGTTTTATCGACCACTTCAAATTCAGCAGCGATAAGCGCGCAAAATATGAAGGTATGGGATATAAGAAGCGTGTAAGGCCAATTTGAGGAACCTCTTCTAAATGCATTCAATCCAGTCTATATGAAACTGCGGAAAACGACGGCAAATTTATGCTAAATACTCCGGGTAACAGCGTAAGAAATAGGTACATTTATAACACTTTGAAGTTCTATGGATGGGAGAATCGAAAATGATAGGCGCAGAAGCCAAGCATTGCATTTGTATTTGAAATAATGAAATTAGTGTCTTAAGAAAACACCAAGATCCTTTGTCGTTTGAAAATGAAACACAAAAGCATTTTCAATATTCAAAAAAATATGCGAACTCAAGCACTAAAAATGTAAATTTTCTACTCGCTCGGATTGGAGTTTCAACAAGTCATCGGCTCGTAACAACCGGAAAAAAATCTTTAAATTATCTATATGCAAAAGAAAATTAAGTATTACGACAAATAAAATTGTCCGGTACAAAAAAAATGATATGTTTTGAGCCCGTTGTCAGATTTTCAAAACCAAAATCATTTTATATTTAGAATTAAACCGAGCTCTACCAATTCAAATGCTCGCATAATAACTCTTACCGAAGGAGAATTAAAGTAGCAGTCGGAGATTAACCGAAACATTTTTAGCAATGCTTTATTGGTTGCTCTCAGAGGGAAACCTTTACCGACGCGAAATAAAAATTACTCTCAGTCAAGGAGCAATATAAATGAAAAATAAAAATTCTTCTCAGTCAAGGAGAAATATAAATGAGAAATAAACATATATATCCTTCGGTTGTATCTGTACGTACATTTCATATGTAAGTAAAACTTAACTTGTACTTGATTGTTGATATATTATTCAGGCAGTTTGTGCAATTCATTCGCCGCATCAAGATTAGCCCCCATCCGGGTACGCGGGACAAAATAATACACTCATATCGAATAAATAAAACCACTTACTCGGGTACTTGGATAAAGAACCTGTTACCTAGGTAGCCGTATAAATACTACCCTCTAAGCGGATATTGGGTTAAAAATAACCCGCTACCCAGATACCCAGATATACATATATACTTGGGTAAAGATAACCATCCGGGTACAATAATAAAGAAAACCCCTTACCCGGGAAGTATGGAAAATATAACCCGCTATCAGGTATCCGGATAACGATAACCGCCTACCCGGGTACTCGGTTAAAAACTGATCCTGTATCCAGGTACCCGTGTAACGATAACCCACTACCCGGTTCCCGAAACCACCAATCCGGATACCCGCATAATGCTAACCATATATCCGGCTATCCGTATAAAAATAACCATTTATCCGGGTACCCACATAATGATAATCTGCGGGTACCCGGATAAAGATAACTATATATACGCGTACCCGGAAAAGATAAACCGATATTCAATTACCCGGATAAAGATATATATCTACCCAAGTTGAGACCGTATATGGTCTGTCGATACGTTGTTGGGTCCAATGGCTGTTTTATGAACCATGTAGGTGGTGCTCTGGTCACTTCAGAAAGCATCTCGTAGCGGTCCGAAATGTCATGTTTTGGCAGGTCTGTAGCTTCATTAACTGTCTTGTCTGTCTGTCTTGCCTGTCACAATAATAGTTTTATTCTATTTATGGGCTTCATTTCTGACTAACTATACGCGTTCAAGCGGTTTTTTCTGAATTTAAAAATTTGGAGCCTGTTTTTTTTCAAAATACTTTTTCGAATAATTCAAAAACCGGTTTTAGAAAAGAGTAAATACTCGAATACTCGTCTTCCTTTCTCTTCCAACGCCAAACAAAATTCACTCCTCTCGCATTAATCCTTGTTATACATACATGGCGGCGGCAAGAAGAACATCAAACGTAATAAATCTTTAAGTAGCCAGAAAACTAATACATTCTTTTTATATGTTCACACATATGCACCTTCGTATTGTATATAGCATGCAACATGCAAGCAGCATGGTTCACACTGCTGCATACCGATCGCAAAAGCAGATAAATAACTTACAAAATTTCGACGGTGATCCCCAAACGCCTAGCGGCGACCACTGTGTCTGCATCATTGTGTGTGAAACTTACGCAAGCTTACTACGACAGGAGGATATGCGGAACGAATGCGCCAAGTGCAAATTTGCGAACTGAAACTATACTACCAATGAGTCAGCGTAACTAAGTGCGCATCAGCGTCGCGTAGAGGCTGGCGGATGTTAGCAAGATTCCCTATTTGTTGCATAATTCGATTTGTTGCTTCGTTAATTTAGTTGCAGGTTAAGATTAATTAATTTTAAACTCATTTAAAGCGAAGATAATATCTGCGGGATGCAGTAAAGTCGGATGCCGCACGGCATCTGCTGTTGTTGTTGCCGACTGCAATCTTGCACGCATGAAGACATAATTTAATTTATTTTATAGGCTCGTAGTCCTACCTCTACCACGATTCTTTTGTTTATGCCTTCTAAGACTTGGCCCTCTAGTGCGCTTGCGAAATTATCGTATAAGCATTTGTGTGTAATAATTTTATTGAATTATTCTATATTATTTCCCATTATTCCTTAAGCCGAAAATGCTACGATCACAGGGTGTATGAAGCTTGCAAGCAAGGCTGGTGTATTGGCATCGGCTGAAAATATGTGCGCAAAACCAATAGGAGAGACATTCTCTGCGATCATGGTGAGAAGAAGACGGCGACCGTTATACATACATGAATGTTTATCGAAATGTGTTGCATATTGCCGAAGTTCTTCTTCTTCTTTATTGGCTACTGTAATCGCCTAAGCGATTTTGGCCGAGTCCAAAACAGCATGCCAGTCATTTCTCTTCTGTGCCAACTGACGCCAATTTGAAATGCCAAGTGAGGCCAAGTCCTTTTCCACCTGGTCTTCCCAACGCAGAGGAGGACTTCTCTTCTTCTGATATCAACATCAGGACCCGCGTTGAATACTTTCAGAGCTGGAGCGTTTCTGTCCATTCGAAAGACGTGACTTAGCCAGTGTAGACGCTGGATTTTAATTCGCCGCACTATGAAGCCGCTGTGAAGCTCATACAGCTTATGGTTAAATAAACTGCGGTATACACCATCATAAACGCAGAAAATTCCCATAAAAGCTATGGGGAGCTGTTTCTAACTAACCTCAAAAAAATAAACATAGGAAGGTTGTTTCAAATAGTGTTGGCCCCTCGGCCGGCAATGGCGAACCTCCGAATGTATTCAGAAATATGACATAGGACCAGTTTTTCAGTGCAAGCTTAAACTAAGATCACGTAAACTGCGTTTATCTTGGACAGCTAGTTGAGATTTGGTTGGCTAATCTTAGTTTAAGACAGCCAGCTAACCAAGTTTAAACCACGACCGTGCACTGAAAAACTGGTTTATAGAAGCATACATGGTTACTAAATATGCCCNCTTGCACTGAAAAACTGGTTTATAGAAGCATACATGGTTACTAAATATGCCCGACAGCTCCGCATCTCTTTGTGAATTTCCTTATCGCGCTCTTCCTGATCTGCTACAATTACAAAAGTAATAAAATCCATCAGTTTCTTCAAAATATGTAAAATCCAAAAATCTTACTATAAATATGCACTTGATGAGTGCTTTTTAAATTATTTTCACTTTGTTTTTCCTCTTACAGCTGACTTCGAAAACCAACTGATAGCTGCCAAAGCTGCACATGTTTCCGCAAGGGTTGCGGCATGTCGATTTTTCGTTTTTAGTAACGTAACTACAAATTACAGTTACAGTTGAATCAAATGGCAAACCAGCAGCCCGAAATACAAACTGATTGAGATCCAGCAATGCAATGTTCCCACGAAACAGGTTTTTGGCAAGTGGTAACTAACACATAAGCACACGCCCAGAACCAAAGCAAAGAACGACTTCCTCGCGCCCCTTAACTGAAC
>NW_016169375.1:0-17550 GCF_001687245.7 Rhagoletis zephyria
GGCGCTGTTTTCTTGAGTATTCATATATTTTGGTATTCATAAAAGTATATCTTAAGCTCACTGAGAAAATGTTTACACCTGAATTTCTCTCTGACCGGACGGCTGGTTTTCTATTTGAACAAATGTGGTCACCAGGCGGCACTATAAATTTTGCTTTATTGCAAAATCTTAGTTATGCCTCTTGATGTCTTAGCGTCTTAGCTCTCGGTAATGGGTAACATTTTCGTTAACCCAGCAGAAAATTTTTAACTGCTTCTTGTGTAGCGCAGCGGAAAATCTGTAGTTGCCTCTTGTGTGTGCAAATTAATATTTGTGGACTAGTTCGGGGCTATTTCAGCACTATTCAGGGACCAGTAAACGACAAGTTTAGGGCCATTTGGGAACTAGATCGGCATCTTTTGGGAACCATTTAGGGACCTATTCAGGACTATTTCAGGACTGTTTCTAGAGTTGTTCGAGACCATTTCCAGACTAGTTCCACTTGAGGTTTGAGACTAGTTAAGCACTATTTAGGTTTCATTTCGGGCTCTAATTCAGAACCATTTCGCGACTGGTTACGGACAATTTTAGGACCATTTCAGGACTGTTTCAAGACCATTTTGGAATAACTCGCGACTATTTCAGGACCTGTTTTGGACTATTTCAGGCTTATTTCAAGAACATCTCGGGAAATTTTGAGACTTATTTTTGGAATAGTAAAGTACTATTTCGAGACTTGTTTGAGATCCTGTGGGGTTAATTTCACGAGTTTTTTTTTGGAAAAACTTCAGGACTACTTTGGGACGATTTTGGTCTTAGTTACGGATAATTTTGGGGCANCCTGATATAGTCCTGAACTATTCCCGAAGTGGTTTTGAAAAAGTCGTGCACCCTACCGATAAAAAGAATAAGAAAATTAAAGCAAATTATTGTTTAATATTTAACCTAAGCTTTTTACGTATGTAACTGAATCGCAAGCCGTACACAGATGTTGACAAATCAAATTTTATGACCCGATTTTTTATTTTTTTTAATATAAAGTGCTTTCCTATACTTCGAATTTTTAATATCCAAGAAGGGGAACCCTCAAAAAATGATGAAGAAGTCCAAGATAGATTTCGCATCAAAAACTATCGGAGTCGGACTTTTCTTTTCTTCTCTTCTTTGTATCGCAAAACATCTTCCGTTACACTCGAAGAATTCTCTGCACTTATCCATGCGTTCCTCGCTCCAAGGTCAACTCAGTCCAAACGATGCATTGAGTATAGAAACACTTCTTCAGCAAATTAGATCATTGTCACTCATATACTATCTACATCTAAAATCAAGATCGCCAAAAAAAAATTCCAGAAAATTCCTAAGAGCAAGCGACAAAAATTAGACATGATCTGTTTGTAAACTTACGACGAACTGCACTAGGACGCGAACGTACGATAGAGCTTAGTGCTTAAAACCGCCTTCGGACGAAATACAGACAGACAAAGAGTTTTAGTTCGCATTGCAGTTCCACACTATGGCGGGGGTTAGCTTTCGATGCGTTCTCCTAAAAATAACATACATATGTATAAAAAAATTGTTGCAATAAAATATTAGCTTTTTCAAAAAAAAAGAATAATCGAATAGACTAACTTTATGAAATTCAGTCTTTTTATTAAAATTATTTGCATATGTCTTTAAGCTGCATATACATACTTACATATGTAACCACAATTTCAATTTCATAAAAATCAAATTTATCGCAATGTCAATAAAAATCGAATAAACAAAAAAAAAAACAGACACAGCTGGGTTAGTAGCAAACAAATTCGATAAATGAAAAAAAAAAGAAATTTATTTTTATAGTCAACCGCAATAAAATACACTTGCACGTGCATGCGTATCAGCCTGACTGACTTTTCAATGAAGCGTAAAAGAAAAGCCCACAGAAAATGTTAAGCAAAACGAAATTTGATGTGACACAACGAGGATTATATGAGAGCAAACGCATTATGGCTTTGAAAAACACATATGTACATTAGGGTGGTCCTTAAAAAAATCAAATGAATGATATTTTTCAGTCTCACCCCCTCAATCGGTAATACGACGATCGCATATATCACATATTAATTTTGGTCCCGGTTGAAGACGGTTAAGGTTCTTCTATAGAGATTCTAAAAATTAAAACAATTTGTTTTTTCATCTAATACTCAAAATCGATATTAAAATAGTTTAAGAAATCACATATAAATTTTTTTCTTGATCGGGGTTGGTTAAGGCGCGACGGAAAGGGGTCAAAGGCCAGATGCCACTATGGACTCAAAAAATTATAAATTTTTTATTTTTTTTCATTTAATACCCGAAATCGATGCTACTTAAGTCGAGGATATCATCCGATTGAAGTCGGGATCAAAATTTATATGTTATATCTTCGACTATATTAGCATCGACGTAGGAGTTAAGGCTTAGGAAATCTGAGTAGTTTTTTGTCATTCCTCCGTCGCCCTCACACGCACTATATGAATTAATTTTAGCGTTTTCCATAGAAGCAATATTTTGATATCAAACAAAATGGTTTTGAGGGCTAATATAATTCCCGTATATGGAAAAAATTTGCTATTGAGTCGCAGTTACTCCCTGATCTTAAAAAATTGGTCAATAGTTGTGTTTTCCAAAAAAACGTGCCACAACCAACAGATTTGTTAAAAAAAAAAAATTTTTTTTTGTATGTTTTATTATACTAATCCTATAGATTTTGAGACGAGAACGACAATTCCACTGTTTAAATAACGAAACAAATGTCAACCCCTCAATTTAAAAAATGCATTTTTTTATTATTTGCTTGCAGCTGTGCAACCTTCTCACAATTTTATATCACTCTGCTATTCAAGGTAATTGATTTGAAAGGTGCCAGAGCTCTCTATGTGCTCTGAGAGGCAAATTATAAACATGCTGAAGTTCAACTTCTAAATTTCATTCGACATTTTTGTTAAATAAAATTTATTTACTGTACTAAAACTGAATGGGCTATAAAACTGCATTCCAAAAAAAAAAAAAATCTATAATTTCGAAAATAAAAAATAAGGTAGTGCGGTCTAATGTATCTACATAGTATTTACATACATACATTGTAAAAAAGGCGCATGCTAGAATTTGTAAATTTTATTTCCATTTTAATGAACCAAATGCCACTGCATAATAAATAAGCAATTTAACAAATGTAAAAGTGTCAAAGAGAGAGGGGATATGCTTTTGAAAAAAGGTATGCGTGAGTACTGGACAGCAAAAAACGAACAAGCTCTGCTTAATACAATTAAAACAAAAAGGATGTACTTATGTTTGTTGATACCTTAATAGAATAGGTTACGCATACGACATGACATACATAAGTATGTTCATTTTTATTTAAGTATATATGTATGCAGATACATTTGAAAGTATGTCACCAATATAAAAGCCAAAAAGAGCACTACAGCTTTTATTCCATGTATGTGAACATGTAAATTATTTTTTGTCTACCACAAACTCAAAAAAAAACACACAAAAATAATGGCGGTAAAGCAAATTTGATTTTCCACCTCAGTGGTTTTCTTTCTGCAAAAAAAAAAAAACAAAACATAACAACGACCACTAGCATGTGGTGGCGACACAAAACATAAACCACCAGATGTTTAGATAACTAACAGTCTGTGCTTTGCTGCTGCAGGGTCATTGAATTTGACAGGCATCAAAAAGTGCTGAAACCACAACAACAACAACCCAGTCACGAAGTTTTTTTTTGCTTTCGTAAACACAGTTAAAAGTGAAGCTTTTTCCTTCGCTGCCTACGGATGCCTATGTACATATTTTCTTACATTTTGTAGGCTCATAAAAATTAAATTAGCTCGCACCGACACACATACACACACACGCGCGCGCATATACTTAATTACATGCTACTACATGCATATGCTGGCGTTTTATTGCCAACAGCTTAGAAAAGGAAGCATACTGTGTGTATCGGAAAATTTGCCAGTACACCGATGTGAATAAGTGTATATGTATATGTGCACGTACGTACATATATAATCAGTACCGAAATTGTGGCCAACTAATTCCTGCATGCGTTCAACGCATTGTCGGCTTGCCGTTTCACATATTTACTTGGTAGAACAGCGGGGTTTTATTTGATTTTGGCTGGCGGTGTGCGATATATTTGCAAAGTTGTGGTTTTAATTTTATTTTCCTTGTATCTAACTGAGTTGCACGTTAGGCAAAAGTTTTAATTTCGTCTCTTTTACGAGGCTAATACAATTAAAAAATAGCTGAAATTCATTAATTATATACCAAAGTGACAGATTTAAATCGGATCGTCATTCAAGCTGCGAAATGGCAGTCTCATTCTTTTACATGCAGGGAGCTAAAAGAACCGAAAGTCTCACAACTCCACTAGAAAGAATGAATTTTTCGTTTTAAAGAATTCCGTCCAATGCTCATTAAAAGAACAAGTGACAGTAGTTTTCATTGAGAAAGAATCTGTGTGGGATCATACAACTACCAAAAGGTTTATTGATCTCCATACATAACCAACCTTGTTCTACGTAGTCTGGAATCAAGGATTGTAAATTAAAAATGTTTCTAAATTTTGAAATTAAAAAGACATGAAAAAAATTTGATTTACCGATTTTTCTTATATACTAAAATTATGTACGAAAGTAAAAAGACTCCGATTTTTATACCCGAGCTCACTTGTACACAAGGGTATGTTAACCGTGTTCGCATAACGGTTGTTTGTAACAGCCAAATCGATAAATGATCGGAATAGCCAGTTCGAAAACGCCCTATCTCAAAAAAACTTTTCGAAAACGTCCTCTTTCAGAATTTGGTTGAAGAACGCCTTATTTAAGAATTCATTTCAAAAACGCAGATTTTCAATACATTTTGATGTATGATAGGGCATTTTTGAATCGTATTCTAAAATAGGGCTTTCTTCAACCAAATTCTGAGATGGAATATTTTTCAATAAAATTCTGAAAAAGAGCGTTCTTGAAAACTTTTTTGAGATAGGGCGTTTTCGAGCTGGCTACCGAGATTGGTCGATCTTCCACTCAGCAGTCGATATGTAACGTAAGTTTCACTTCTTCAGTGTGACCCAGGCACACTTACTTTTTTAGTTTGTAGCATGAACTGCATCAGCTGTGAGAAATGAGGTTGAAGAAAGAATGAGTTGCTGAGATAGAGGGCGTCAAATATTATTCAAGTAGGGCTGTGCGATTATTCGATTACTCGAGCAAGTTGGTTAACCAATTATTCGGTTAATCAATTACTCGAGTAAGCAAGATTTTGATTACTCAAAACGATGGTTAATCGAGTTACTTGAAATATGATTACTCAAAAAAAATAATTTTGCTCGTTAAAAGAGTTTGCTTTGGAAAATGCTTATTTTCTTTTTTACATTCTGTATATGAAAAAAAAATTTTCGTTTTAATTTTTGAAAACAGAAACGTTGTTTTAAAAGTATCTAGGAACTTTAACTACTTTATACTTTATGTAAAGAGTTGAAATGTTGATTACTCATTTTACTCGAAATGATGATTAATCATAAAGCAAATTACTCAAATATTTTGGTTTTTGGTTAATCAAAAATCTTGATTACTGGAGTAACTGAACTTTTGAGTAATCATAACTTCTAATTAATCGAATAACTGAGTTATTTACTTTATGATTAATTAAAATTTTGAGTAATCAATTAATCGCACAGCCCTATATTCAAGCTTTTTTATTAATAAACTAATAGCTTTTGATTCGAGAAAAGACAATGAGCGAGTTTATTATAACGCTGTTAAATAAAAGTAAATTTGAAGAAATATTTTAATAAAAAGGAAACATTTTAAATATAAAACTTTGTTTCAGACTATTTTATTAAATATTTCACTTTATTTAGTATTTGTTTGTATTAACTAGAAATATCTCCAATTGTTCGCTTTAAGAATGTATATCAATGTCCAATTCATGCGGTGAGTATTTATGAGCGACTTAACACTTCAAGCGAGGGCACTTGACATTATTGTCCCAAATGTGTATTTATATATAAAAAATATGTTACTCATACGCCACGTACCTACGAGCAAACAAATAAATAACAATTGTATCTATGCGAAAAACATCCGCTCCTACCACACAGAATAGATAACAACAATGCGTAGCAACCAGTTGAATTGCCAATTCATCATGGTCGACCACAAAGTGACATAAATAATGGATATAGCTGACGCTGCAAAACGCACACAAACACACACACACACGCACACATATGTATGGACAAATACCAATTTACGCCTATAATAAATGAAAGCAACAAATTAAAAATTAGCCATAAAAGCAAAATACAAATACGAAATATGGCAAAGGGCCGAAAGGCATAAGAGAACAAAAAAAAAAATATACCCAAAACGAACATAAAATTGATAAATGTGTCGATAAGAATTAATGCCAAATACATATCAACGCATTCGATAGACCAGAGCCGACAAGCGTTGCCTCTAGCGCCGGACTGCTGGCACAGCAGGACATTTGTCTGGTCGCACGTGTTTTTTTTTTTGTGCGGAAAGCCTTTAAACTGTTGAAACTGTGCCAGCCAAAGTGAAAAGTAAGTGAGAAGAAAATCAAGATTTATGTACGAAAGGCGGATTAAACGACGCATTTACACCACCAACAGATAGCGGCGTCGCAAGAACACATTCGTATGTATATACATACATACATATACATTTGCCATTCACATACATATGTACGTATGTGAATATAATTTCGTATGGACGTACGTACCATTGCAAGCAAAAGCGTTTGAAGGAAAATTAAACCAAAGAAGCTTTAAGTAAAATTTTGCTTTTAAATACACAAGTGCATGTGAGTAAGTACGCCTTACATATGTATGTACCTACGTCCATTCACACTCCACCGTATGGGTGTGTCACGCAAAGATATTCGCTGTAAGTCGGGCAAGAACTTCCGAGTCATTAACCCGTTAATGTGTAAACGACTGCAAGTGATGCGTTTGTATGGCCACAAAATAACAGGAAAAGGATGTTTTACTTCCATGGAAAGTGTGCAAATGAAAATGAGAAAAAAACCACTTACACGCACACACAGCGACAAAATATTAGTGTTACAATAGGATATAATAAGAAGAAAGAGTAAAAAAAAATAAATATTGAATTCTATTTACAATCCGAAATGCCAAACATATTTTTTAAGCTCAGACTGATTTTTTTCCGATGCAAAAGGGAAGTACTGCCTATATGGCCATACAATTTTACTATATCGTATACATTTTACTGCCGCACAGTGTACAAGGAAAATGTGTATAAAAGGGAATTTTATATGCCACAAGCCGGAGAAATGAGCGAGAAATCGACTAAAGCAACAGTGTGTGAAAATTTTTATAAGGCTATTAAAACGTAGCAACTCAAACGTGAAAACGTATGGTTAATAGGTACATAACGGATACAACTACATACATATGAAGTAAAGGGGAATGGAATGCAAGACACAGATACAGGAGTACAGTCTGATAAGGGCTTAGTATTTTTTATTTTTTATGCGTCAAAGGAATAGACGAGCCAACTTCGTTCCGAGACGTTTACTTTGGCATACTATATTTATATATATGAATGTGTAAACCCTGCAGGAAAATCCCGAGCTAGTGAACGAAAGTTCTAGATCCGTACTAGATCTTTATCGCCATAAAAGAACCAGACCGATAGTATGTACTTAGATCCCCACCAGTTCAAAAGCAGCGAAATATGGTACTTTTAAGTAAATATTTTATTTTAGTTCTTTGAAACTACCTACCGCTAGCTACGGGTGAAAAGTTACGAAGTCCATTTTTTCTAAAATATTATATTTTGATGAAATAAGCAAAAGCCATTAAAAATGCATCGGGTTCTAAAAGATCGAACTACCTATTTTATTTTTAACCGTTTCTATTCGGCGATAAGCAAACTTGCTAGTTTCAAAATAGTCACAGAAATGTGAAAAGCACCAAAGAATAAAAACACTTTTAATTAGAAATTTACGTCGAAGGTGACGAATTACGAGCTGGTTCAGAGCTATAGAAAATGGAATGTAAAACAAACTAGAGATCCCATCTCTCGCATTTAGAACTAGTTCGGAACTATCGAAAAATGGATGCAGCAGGGGGCTTGGTTGCTTTAAATATAAACTTTTTTGTCGGTTTTTTTAGTTCAAATACGCTTTCATTCTGCAATTCACAGATGCTTTTTCATAGTTTGGTAATACAAAGAAAAAGATTTCATTAACATTTATCGTCTAAGGATCTTCTGCCATCTAGCCAGTAACAGCATGTACGGTTGCACAGTGGTTCAAAACTGGCATTTACTGTTCATAATTCACTAAAGCCTTAATTTTTCACTCAATTTTGTTTTAATTTTTAACGAAGACTTATAAAATTTTCAAGTGACCAGTTGAGCCAGATTTTAGAATTTTTATTTGCTTATACACATTGAATTTTTTAGAGCAGAATGCAGAAAAGTAGCAATTTTGAAAAAGAGATTCTCCTGTTACAAGTAATATATGTTACATAATTAAACCTAATTGAAAACAATTGTATAGTTCCCCGAAAATAAAAAAAAAAATATCTAAAAAAAAACTTTTAAATGTTTTAAAAAAATTTCACCAAAATAAATTTTTTTTTTTACTTTTTAGAAACATTTTGGGTATGCACTTTTATAGATCAAACAAAAAAAAAACATAAGAAAGATTTTAAATGTTATAAACAAATTTAACGAAAATTAAAAATTGTTTGCTTCGAGTTTTTAGAAAAAATTTGTGGATGCAGTTTTATAGTTCATGAATTTTCAGTATGCTGAAGTGCAAGTTTCAAGTGACTAAGAGTTTGCATAGATTTTTAATAATATATTTAATTAGAATATAAACTACGCGAGACAAAGAGAATATTTTTATTCCCAATTTAGCATGCAGATGTGCCTGAAAACTATGTAAATTAAAAATAAACGCGAACTCTTAGCTGCTGGCAAATTGCGCTTTACTATACTAAAATTTAATGATGTATAAAACTGTACACGCAAAATTTTTCAAAAGACTCAAAACAAAAAATTTTTAATTTTGGTGAAAATTTTTTATAACAATTAAAATCTATAGAAAACTCGATGTACAGCGAAGTAGATTCCATTTTTTGAACTTCGACACTAGTTCGTTTCGCAACAGGGTATGTATGTATCTACATCTCTAATACACGTAGGTACATAAGTACAATTGCTTGCGTACCTACCTGTAGACATAAAAATATATGTATGTACTTGCAAAAAAGTTCATCGTACTTCCGAGTTAGCATAGCTCTTTCATAGTACATAGTAGCACTCGCGTGTGCAATAAATTGATAATGATTGCTAGTGCTGGCATAAAAACTTTAGTGAGACTAGAAGTCATAAAAAAGTAGCATAGAGGCTTATATTAAACCTTTGTAGTACAGGGAA
This sequence comes from Rhagoletis zephyria, assembly GCF_001687245.7. Taxonomy (NCBI): domain Eukaryota; kingdom Metazoa; phylum Arthropoda; class Insecta; order Diptera; family Tephritidae; genus Rhagoletis; species Rhagoletis zephyria. The sequence goes on from NW_016169375.1 coordinate 9,453, forward strand.
CTCCGAGAAAGGAAAAAATCGTATATATATTTACAATAGACAATATACATACATATGTAATCACAGAGAAAATTCCATCTCTCCGAGATTGATTTCTATTTTTATTATTTTTTATTTTTTTTTTGATGACTTGGAATCGTTCATTTGGTACATGTCTTTTTGCTGGAACTTTCATACATATGTATATAGAACTGAAATTTCATATACATATATACTATAAGCGATTCAAGCTGAAGTTATCCCAGTAAAAAATGGAATTAGTAGTGCGCATAGACGGTATTTTTTGGGAAAAATATTTTTTCATTTGGTCCAGTATATGCCAAGAGCGTGCGGAGGTGAAAGTTTTGGGGTCGAATAATGCTTTGAATATCTGATCAGCGCAAAAAACCATGCGAATAAGGCTGCTGATGAGTAAGTCAGAAGGGGGTTCAAATTGAACTAACTGGGTGATCAGATCTCTCTCCAAATCGGAACTACGTGTGTATATACATACATAGTGGAGCATGTGGTCAGGCTACCGCATAGCCAAACTCAAAAGGCCCTTACAAAAAATACACAACTTATTAGTTCAAAGCAAGCAATCTTTTCGGTGTACACTGAAAACATTCAGCTTTGAAAGAAATCATCCCTTGTCTAGCCAAGGCTGAACAGTCACAAAGGATGTGTTCGACAGTTTCATCGTCCTCAAAACGGAGCCGATATTCCGACTCTCCGTTAGAACCTATTCGGTGCATATGAAATCGTTTTTTGTTGTGGCCCGGTAAGCGGAAAGTAGCGTAATGCTATTACTGTTTAAGTGAATAATGTCCGATCTATTGAAAGGGTAGCCAAAGAGCTTGACCTGCCCATCGTCTTCCAGTATTCACTGCATTCAGAGTATATCCACGCCGAACAGGACCAACCAAGTCCACAAAATAGTTCCATCCCTATGATTTTTTGTAATGGAAAAAAATGTGAAATATAGTCAGAAAAAGGAATTATCAAAAATTAACGCGATTTTTTAGATGCAACTTTGCAATTAAAGAAAAGATTGTTTAATCAAGATTTGACAACGAATTTGAATTTCTCGGTTGAAAATCTAAAAGAAAAGTCCATAAAACCAAAATTGTTTGCCGAAGCTGGCCAGCAAAATATTCCTTTTTTCGAAAGTACATTTTTCGTCGAAATTTTTTGAGGATTGAATATAATGATTAAATAATGTCAGCATTTTTCCTTGTAAGCTTTCGAAACCATAATATTCAATATGCAAAATCTTATTCCTATCGGGATATTTAGGATTTGGTCCATCGGTACTTCCAAATCGTACGTTGTGCGTCGTCAAGGTTTAATTTAGACTTGAATTGGTAAAACTTCGGCCTGGAACCCTGTGGACCATCTGCTACTATCTTTATGTAGTCTAAGAATTTAAAATGCCTACTAAATTTTTTTGTCATGGAGACAAAACAAAAGCTTGATTTTAGTTCAGATGTGATGTTGCATACTAATTCTTAAATAGGTTTGACAAAAAGCTACTATTTAGATAATTTGACGATTTTTTGAGTTTCCTTGTAAATCTTTTTTATTGTGTTATGTTATGCTTGGAGTACTTCATTTAATCTTTGCATTCACATAATAATTCCTTACGATTTGCAATTGTTTCCTTAAACGCAACGTGAATACAAAGTAGGCAAACAGATGAATATTATTGATAATAGCGATTTTTGTATGTGTATCTACAACGCAGCATATATTGTCTCTGGGTAAATTCATAGAGACGTGATGCGTGGATATACTTATTTATGTGTATATAGTATTACTATACTATACTAACAAAAAACAAATATAATATTCCCTCACAAAAAGTGTATCTAAGTAAATTTCTTTATGGCACAATTACTGTTATTTTTTGTATTTTGGAAACAAATATCCGGCTTGCCTGTTTTAGACAGACACAAAATTCTATCACGCCTTCCAAACAGATCCATTTACATATGTGTTTGTTCACATGCCATACTTAAATACATACATACATATATGTATATATGTATATATGTGTTTGCATAGACACGCACTTGCTCGAATGCCGCTTTGTTTTTATTTGCCCTACGCAACGGCTGCGGCTAACAACTAAATACATAAATATGTACAAGCGCGCATTTCACAAACACCTGCGCACACACACGCACTTAAGTATGAAAGCAAACTTGTAATAGCGTGCGTATAATAACATGTTTTTGGGTTTGAAAACAACTGCAAAGGCTGGCAAGTACATAGTCGAGGGCAATTGCCTCATAAATTTGCATATGAGTACACAATGTGCGCGGCACACACATACCATGAATAAAAGCAAGCAAAGCATACATATGTACACCTCAACATACTACATATGTACATATGTAAATGTATGGAACGTATCTAACATGCGTGCGCTCAAATAGCCACATAAATATGTATACAAATTGGTAATCGTACGTTGGTTGATTTTACATATATAGAGTCATACAAATGTATGAACGTGTGTATTATGGTAATGCGGTAATGTTGTCGACATCGACATTATCCTTAAATGGTAAACACGCTAACATAGCTGGCCGATTTTTACCAGCAAGTAAACTGGCAAATCGTCTGCGGCAGTTGGCGCTTGACACCATCTATACGCTGATACTGATATAGTAGAAAGGCGTTTAAGTATATGTACAGCTTAGGAAGAGACTCGGTTGATTGAGGTAACTAGCATGGAATATGTATTGACATTGTATCGATAAAAATATATTTAGTGGCTGATAATCAAAGGTTCAGTGATTTTTATTTAAATAATAAAACATATTAAATGTATTGGTCGCCTTAAGTTTTGAGCTTTGAAATGACAATAACATTGCCATAGCTTGGAATGAGCTTTTAACCTGCAACCTTATTAGTCATGCAGGTAAGAAAAATATTCAGCTCATATACCAGATCTAAAAACTATTTACGGGCAATTAAGTCCTAAAATAGGCTTATAAAAACAAAAGCTAAATTTCTGAGCTACCCAGGTTCAATTACACCATACATGCTCATACATGGCGTATGAGTAACATTCCTCCCAGCTTATATTTCCTACGAAAAAATCATTGCGCATTTTTACTACACCATTCAGAACTTTATTTATCCATCGAATTTCTTCGTTAGTAGTAGCTGGATTTTTTTCTGTAAAAGAACAGGCTGTATTACCAACTAGCAAACGCCTAAAACGGCTTGTAGAGCAAACATTATTAGTTTAGGTTTAAGCGAATGCAGAGTCCTTCTGTACTCATACGAAAAGGATAATAGCGCTGAGATACCATATGGTTTATTTACTAATCTCTTTCGATTCTAAGGGCTCTTATTTCCACCTCTGATATATCTGCAAGTACTTCAGGGTTTGCCAAACATAGGTAATATTTTTCCATAATCTAACTATTCTACAGGACGAAAGTGTTATCCCGTTCAAACAGTGTCCTTGATATTCTTACCGCGTTTACCTAGGATATCTGGAGAGCTTAAACAATTTTGTGCTACTTTGTATGGATACTTAACCCCTCCATAGGGGATATCTAAATATCTTGATTCCAGCGTCATCTATGTTTAAGTTCATGTATTAGAGCAGCAGTTTTTATTCCCTAGCAATCTCGACTTCGGCGCTATCTGGCGGAAACCCATACCATAGATCTTCACACCAATTTTCAAAGTCATGTGACTTCTAGTTCCCAAGTTATAGCTGATTAAAAATCTTCGCCCCTTTTTTAAAAACTCGCTTATTTTTTGCGATGTTGTAAAGGGCAAAATATTGTCGTAGAATACAGTTATGAATGTTACTTTTCATCGCAGTGCCTCCTGGACAAGAATCCTGGATTATTTTTAATTTTCGAACTTTTTGGAAAAAAGTCCAACAATAACTGAAAAATCCGGACTTTAATTTTTTTAGTCCAGTAATAACAGTTAAACTTGGCCAAATATTTTTTAAGTTCGAAATAAAAGTCCTTTCCTAATAATAAACAAACCGCTTATCGAAAGAAAAAAAAATGTTGTGCCAAATGAAAGAGGACTATAATTGCTTTCCTCGTTTAGATATTACAGTTTGGAAGATCTACGGCCAGTAGAATCTTCGTTTAATTTTTTAATTCATTAAATTATCCACATAAGTATATTGATTTTTTTCTTGAGTATACATAAATAGATATTAAATTAAATAATGTTTTTTACCTTTATTTATTGACTTGGTAGCCGAAAATCTGAAAAAAAAATATAGAAAAAAATAAATTATTTTTTATTTGGTGGGTAATTTAATGTTGATTTTCAAGCAGGGACCGAAAATAACTAAAATAAAATAACAGGGCTTTTACTTTTCCATCCTCGCAGGATCGGCGCTTTTTTATTTTATTTTTTTTTATCAAAAACAATCGCTAAAATTGAGCCTTTATTTTCCGGTAAAATTTAATCGTTATTTTTTTTTTATTATATCGAATGAGCTATCTTTTATGATTCAAAAGATATCTCGATTATTCTTAATTTTTAGCGGAATGGATTTTTAAAGTCCCAAAAATCAAAAAAAAAAAATAAATAAATAACTAAAGTTGGAGGAAAAATTGTATCAACTCGTCGGATGTAGGCAAAAATACAATAGTGGACGGATTTAAATGAAAACTTGTTTCCTAGTGAACTTGAAGACGCTGAATTAAAAATTTTGTTTTTTGATACCTTTCAAACTTTCTCTGTAGATACAGTTTGTAGTTCAAAATTTGGATTCTTGTGGCATTTGCATAGCTATGTATATAGTTAATTCCATTTTCCAAAGTGGGGTGTCAGTTTACAGAGATTAGTCTGTAGATGTGCAGTAAAGTTTTAATTTATATGAAAAGTGTTGCCACTTGTTTAAAAATTGAATTCAAATTATTTAATAAGTTAAATGGATTAAATATTACCGTATGGACATCAATTTACATGGTTTTGAAAATACTTAACTTCTAAACAACACGTAGAATGGTTGCCACCGTTTTAGCCAATTAAATTCAATTAATTAATGGATTTGAGTAACTGGAATATGTATAATAACATGGGTGTCTGACCAAAGAAAAAATTGAAAATATTTAGCAAAAAATAAGTGAAGAGTAATTTTAAATTTAGAAGCTTAGAAAAATCACCACAATATAGTATTTATATCGTTTTCGTTTCTCTTTTATATCAGAAGATATCTATGGAAAGATACACCTTTAGAGTTTTTTTTTCAGAGGTGGTTTTTGTGGCGAAAAACTATCTATCATTTAGGCCTAATATATGTACACGAAGAAATATGTAACGATACGATTACGTAAGTTTACATACCTTTCTAAGACCGTATGAGATGTGAGTATGTATATACCTTGCATTCATAAGTACATACTTATCCGCACATGTACGTATGTATATCTAAACATGTGTGCCAAGAAGCCATCTTAAAACATGTGGCCCAAAACAAGTTATAACACAACGCCAATACTGCTACCGAACAAAAGGTTGAACGATTTTAGTTGCAGTCGCATGCAAACTTAAATAAGAATATGTAAATATACCTACATATGTTTGTATGTACATACATACACATGTGTGTATCACTTGTTTCTTTCGCTTACATTTCGATCATCATTGGCATCATACTTACTTACATCGGCATTTGTTCAACACTTCTTTATTTCTATCAACAATTTTATTTGAAAGGCTTTTTTGATTTGTCATAAAAACCAATTGAAGCACTACAGCTGCGATAACGATGGATGATGCGTTGGGAATGATTGCTGCTTTGTCATAAAAGCCAACTGTCTTTTCACACACACAAAGCTCACCGAAGCTATTTTGTAGTCAAGTGAGCGTGCTTTTATTTGCTCAAGAGTACGAGCAAATACATATTGTTATAAATAAGCTTGCGGTTTTGCGTCTTTTATGTATTTGAATGCCTGCCGAGAGTTTACTTACGCACGTGTTGGTGGGAGAATAAGACCAAATACAGTAAGTACGTATGATAGTGCTTGTGTTTTATTGATTTTGTACTTAAGTTATTCGTTCAAATTATACCCCACTGCATGATTGCGAAATCAATGCTTTTTTATTTCTACCACACAGCAGTTTGTATATTGTATTTGCTTGCTGAAGAACTGCTGTTACCGTTTTGGGACATCCATGGCGTATGAGTTATTTTTAACTAATTTTGATTTATCGACAAGCCGTTCTGACAACAGCAATGCCGAAGGAAATTTGCTTACACATTGAGGTCACGCGCCTTGGGTATATGCTAATGTGACTTTTCTGCGCCACGTTGGCGCACAGTGACGAGGGTTTGCGCAAATGTGACAGTTGAGTCAGGTGAGAATGTAGCTGTGGGAGTTGTTGATTTTTTTTTTTCATTCACATAAATAGCTATCTATTTTAATTTTAAATGTTTGTGGCTTTTAGTTGGGCATATAGTTTTCGATGTATGTAAATATTTGTTGACTCAGGTTTCCCCAAATGAAAACATTTTAAAAATACAGAGGATGAAAATTAGAACGCTGTACACACGCTTCATGAAATTTGCGATAGCCTTCAAGGCAACACACACACATTTTTAATTTCGCTTTTTATTTTGTTTTCNTATATAATTTAATATCAAGTCTAATACAAACTAAACGCTTGGAATATGAAATACTGTTCGTTCGCTTTTAGGGAGCAATCAATCTTAAGTCTGGTTTATATGCGATTTTATGTATGGTTTTTTCGATAAATACTATATGTTATTAGGGCGGGTCAATGGGCGTATAGAATAAGAGGATTCTAAGTGTAATGCTAAGCAAGTTTGCCCAAGAAAACATGGGTCTAAAATGAATTTGCAGCTTGCCAAATTGTGAAAATAAGTTTCGAAGAAAATATTAAAATTTTCACTGTTCCGCACTCTGGTGGAAGTTTGAAGAAAAATATAAGTGCAGAAATAGACTCCTCATACCAAGAAACCCCTTATAGAATATCTTTTTTACAAAATTTAAGCACTTCTATAAGACACTACAGCAAAATGCTAAGAAAAAAATTTTCGAAACTTGAGAAACTTCAACCGCCCTAATGTATTGCGTTAAAAATTTGATTAGGAAGATTGTTCATAATTATTTTACTATCGAATTTATGTATATATGTATAGTCCATACTAAATTAGTGTTCGATAGACTAAATTATAAATATGTCGCCGATAATTTCAATAATAATATCGGTTCTTAGTTCTATAGAGTACACTGTGCAGCAATTTCAGGATCTTTGTTGTAGTCGGCATGACTTCTACTCAGTATGAAAGTGCTAGACCCATATAGTATCACCTTCATAACTCTTTGCATTTTCAGGTAAAATTTTGTATGGCTTTATTAAATTTGTTTGCAATTTCTTCTTTGAGTGTTTTTAGAATAAGTCGAAAAACGGCGCTCAAGTTCATATCGTGGCAAAATATGTAGTTTGGGTACGTATACTAAAATTTCACTAGGCATAATTTTGTGGAACTTTGCTACCCATTAGCTCTCTCACGAAAGGATTGTTTTGATCGCTTTTTTTGGAAAGCTTTAGGAGGTCGCCAGAGGGTTAACATGTCCTACAAAATTATTTGCCGGAAAATTTTACTAAGGGTATTCTCAGACAGAGCGTTTATACAAAGTACATAAAAGTCCACAGAAGATAAAAATTAAATAGATATGTCGCCGTAAAATAAGCAACAACTTGTCTGCGTAGCTTTCAGGAGCACAAATTTTTTTTTAGTATCGTTTTTGTTCTCCAGACGCCACTTTCCAATTACTATGTAGAGGTGCTCGGTGATTCCGAAAATCAAGTTAATTTTTTCTATTTATATGTTTTCGGGATATTTGCAATTTACCGTTATTCAGCTTTAAAAAAAGGGTGGTTCCATTTAATCACGTGTATCTTAAGAATCAACTTAATGGTCGTAATATGATATACAATGATACACAACTTTTCGTTAGGTAAGTCATGAAGATTAATTTAATGAAATGTATAGCGCCAAAGTAACTGAACAGATCAAGATTAAATTTGTATTTTAATCAATGGTAATAGGTGTGTTGGTGTTGGTTGATTTTTCCGACAGGGTGGTAAGATGATT
>NW_016169376.1:0-7130 GCF_001687245.7 Rhagoletis zephyria
TTGTGATAAGCACTTACATATGTTGAAAATGTAGCATAAAATTATGCCGCACAATGCCTACATACAACAACGGTAAGCACTTGAAGCACTTCATACATCTACGAGTATTTTAAAATTCTCAAATGGTCAGTGTACTACTTACTGCACAAAATTGTTTGCAACCCCAACTAGGGCCAGTAAACGACTTACGCCACAAATATAAAAATTGTCTCTTCTTTTGACTCCTCTATACATTTGCTCAGCTCTCCGTCCCCATCCATTGCGACACATTTCTGTTTCCGTTTACTTAGGGTAACTTTATGAAATATTCAACAACGCATGGAGTTAAATCAACGCTGACATTTATGATGATTGCCATGTTTGGTAGCTTAACGCAACAGCAGTTTCAGTTAGTTATATGTATGTATAGCTTAGTTAAAAGTCATGCCTATTCACAGACGTTTATACTTACTCAAAGTTGGGTATGTTCGTACATCACACTTTTGATTTGCCGTGAAATTCCCTGTTGCCACATTGTAACACTTTCAATCTTTGAATATGTATGTACCTGCATTTGTATGCAAACATGCATTCATTTCTAAAATTTGAAATACGTATAATTTGTATTCCACTGTTGGCGTCCGAATAATGGTGTTTTAAACTTTCTATGGGATTATAGAAGGTTAAAGGTAAATTATCATGTTTATGCAACATAAAGTAAAGTGCTCGACCGCTGAGGAAATGAGGTCATCTAAAACGGCCGCAGAAAGATAGAAAGCAATTTCCATTAAGTGTTGTATAATAAAATGAACATTAGAAATATTTCGTAGTACAAGAACGCTTCTTCTTTAGATACATATAATACTTTTCATTACTCTACGACACTCATATATTCGCAAGATATGACAATTAATTTTATTGTCTATTCCTTATCAATAAACGTATTTATCAAAGTTTCAGCCTTCGTATAACATTAAAAAGTCAACAAACTTTCGTAAAAACTTCGAACTTTTTAATAAAGTGGAAGCTTGGAGTAGCTGGGTGGGACTTCCGTTGACATTGGGTCCAATCCAGTATTACCACCGAAAATTATGTCAGCCTTGAGATCAGCCGCGGTAAAATGCTCCTAAAAAGCATAAGTACGGGTTCGGAAAGCCGTGCTAATACCAAAAACTACGGAGTTACGTGCCACTTTTTAAAAAGCCCTACTTGTTTTTGATGGTCTTTTTTTGTAATGTTTTTTGCTTCTCTAGTAAAACAAACAAATTTTTGAATAGAACCTTTGTGAATTAAGGTAACGATTTGCAACTACATACGTATTGTGGTAGTGAAGTCCATTTTTGCCAGACTTTGTTTAGGCATAGATTTAGAAAGCCCGCATCTTTCAAACCTCGCGATTTATACAAAAATCTTTAATTGGTTAAAGAGATAAGCTGGTCTGATTCTGAGAATGGCACAAAGTCGAGTAATTTTTGGCCTTAGTTAATTGCCCTCGTTTTGTTTTTATTTCAAAATATTAAAATGGCTTCTATTGATTCTCTATAGTAAACAGATTTGTGTACAGGAGTTTCGATAAATGCATCGATAACCATCTCGGCAGGCATTTCCATACACATCCAATTAATTATCGCCAGTCAACTTCGCCGTTATCCTATGCTTCTAGAAAAGTTGAATCAATTAGTAAACGAATCCATTGCAAAGACAAATAGTTTCAGATTCTCAAAAATTTGCTAAGTAATAAATAAGCAATCAAGAACGGTAATTTCACACTCACATTTTTGTATGACATGATGTCAAGATAAAGAAACTAATTACTCATAGTGATAGCACATGAAGGAAGCATACAAAGGTAAATATGTACATATTTATGTACATATGTATGTACAAAAACTTTCATTCACAAATCTGCACTTGAATAGTACTTAATAAACCAACTCAGAATTCATATGCCCAAATTTGTTAAGAGTAAATTCATTCACCTGAAACATTTGAGCATAAAACTCCTTCGAGTGTAGTCAGAGCCGACAGACTGTCAGACAAACGTAATTAATGTAGTGAACTTTTGAGAAAACTTTTGTCATTCATTTATGCCCATCCTCTCTTCAAAATTTTCCTTACACTTCAGCAAATTTGAGTTACCTCATACATATTGGTACATACATGCATGTGAGCAACCCTGCAAAAAATGCGACTATTCCGCGATGACTCCAAGAGCAATCGCAAAGGAACATGCGACTAATACCACTTTTGATCTCTTTATATGGAATGAACTGTATGCTTTTGTTCGAGCACGTCCTATGAAGAGACGAGTTGTTCACCTTCATACCCGAACGGGTACAAAAAGGCACTAGTCACTTAAAAAAAAAAAATAAAAAAAAAAATAAAAAAAAAATTTGCGCCAGCCGCGATTCGAACCAGGATGCTCAAGCTCTCTATGTGCCAACGCCGCACATGAAATTTCATTGACTATCATTAAATCGTTAATAGTGCCCGTTAGAGATGAGTCGGGGACTAGTTGATCTCCATTAGTACCCGTATGAGACTAGTTGTGACTAATTAATGCCCAATTGTACCCGATTGAGAGTAATCTCGGAATACTCTCTTTAGAGATTAGTTGCAGTGAATGAACACACACGCATCCACGTACACATGTGTGCGTATTTATTTTGGATACATATGTAGATACTACAGTGTATGAGCACAAAGTTTAAGTCATTCATTTAAACAGTCGCCAACTTGAAAGTGTCAGTCGCCCTGAAATGAATTGTCTAAATTTTGTACAAACATTATTTGTTGTTAGTCTTCTGTACAGTACTTTAGGGACGCCGGCTAAGGTGGGGGTTGGTGTTGTTGTGTCATAAAAAGTTTTTAACAGGTCTACAGCTGTGTCGCTGTGTGTAAGTTTCAAGGCAGCCCTTATTATTGTCATTTTTGTTGTCGCTCTGCCCCGTTAGTCGATTCAACATCGCCACTTACGCCGACATTCGTGGGTGTCCGTGAAGACATTTTGAATTTCAATGAATCACACAATACGAAATACTTGTTATTGTGAATCACTCGAGCTGGTGTGAACGAACGTCGTGTGAGAAGTTTGACAACGGTCATCTGATTTGACACTAAAAATTATTCAACATGCTCAAAGTCAAGAGCACCCTCTGAGTTTAGATGAGCTGAGCAATATTTAAAATACCGATTTGTTTCGCATTATAGCTAGGGCGAGGCAGTGGGCCTTAAGCTTAAGCTCCGTTTCGACTTTCACTATAAATTCTTGAGTCTGTTTTGTCCCAACCTCTTGGCTGCATGTATATAACGTATGCATGTGCCATTAGACAAAGTCTAGTTGAGAGGAGCCGTCAACGTTTATAGGAGTTTTTTATAACTCCTCATGACGGGATTCAACGATTCATTTGATGTTTCGGCCTTCTCGATTATAATCGCTTTTATCCCGTACTTGGAGGAGATTAGCAGGGCAATTCTAGCGACTGTCTTTCAACTCACCACAGTCTTTCGGAAGACAAAAGTCTGTCGTAAGACAATTGTCAATTCTGGCAACTACCTTCAAAGCTCTTTACTGTCTTTCGACTTATTGAAATATATGTTAACGAGGAGGCTTTAGCGTGATGCTGTTCGCCTCTTAGCAATCATTTGTTTTAATTAAATAAAAACTAATAAACAACCAAAAAAAAATTACAGTAGAGCAAAAAAAAATAAAAATTAAATATTAAAAAATTAATAAAACTAAAAAGTATAGTTTTTTGTTAATTTTATTATGGCGTATGAATATTTATTTAAATCGTGTTATTGAGCTTTGTACCTTGATTTTTGCTATTTAATATTTTTATTTTTAAAGCAAAATTTAAAAATTTAAAAAATTTTATTAGAAAAGGGCAAAAATATTTATGATCCTAAAAATTAAAGAAAACAACCAGGAACGGTAATCATTATGAATTAAATAATTTAAATCAGCATTTAATCATTATTTTATGATTTTTGTATTTTTCGCACAAAAATAATACATAATTATTGTTGATTTTTATTTTTTCGATCAGAAATAATGATTATTTTTTGATTTTTATTTTTCCGCTCAAAGAAAATAATTATTATTGACTTTTATTTTTCCGCTTAAAAATAATGAGTATTTAAAAAGTTGAAAAGGCCATATAGACGCAATTTACTGAAATTCTGACCTGAAAATTTGGGTGTTGCTACCTATGAAAAGAATACGAGAGAAATCTCGCTGGTACAGATTTTGAGTATTTTTGAGTGATTAATATTATTAAGTGAAAAAGTAAAAATCGACCCTATTAAGCTGGCATTTCAGGGTACTATTTTATATATATATAAGGAAAATTTGTAAGTTAGGGAGGGGGCTCGAGCACCCCCCTGCTCCTACCTGGCTACGCCCATGAATGGCAGTGTCACACGATTGGGTATTTGCCAAAATTTGGGGCAAATCGTATCGCAATTGTGTGAACACCCAAAATATTTTTCACTATCCCAATGACGAAAATTAATTTATTGAAATTTTTCAATAGAACATCGCTGTATTGCACCAATCTTTTGACTACAAAAAAAATGTCCCCATTTTTTTTTTACTAACAGCCCAATATAAATATTTACAAATCTGTACAAATATGCCAATCGAGTGACACTGCCATAAAAATTTATGCAATTTAAAAAAAAAAATCTGCAAATTTTCGTTAAAATTTCGAGTTTTTTAATTAAATTCTGAGTATGTAGTTTTGTAGCCCATTGAATTCTAGTAGAATAAAGTACAAGTTTCAAATGGCTAAAAATGTCGATTGATTTTTTAGAATTTTTAAAAGTTCCAAATTTGTACGAAAGTTTGTTGAATTTGTTTTAATATTGCACAAATGAGTAGAGCGTTGTATAAGGCCAATAAGCTACTCTCGGTGAGAGACTCCAACGCTTTCCAATGGACTCTCTACAACAAAACAAAACAACTGTTGCCGCTTTGACTCTTTACTATACGTAGAGTTTCCAGGAGATCTTGCCGGCAAGGATCAAGCTAAAGTACTTCACGTTGTCAGAGGGCCTTAGTGGACGACCATCCACTGAGGGAAGTCGGCAATGGGGTAACCTGTACCTCCTAGTAGAAAGAGCTAGCCCTGTTTTGCTATGGTTCACACCTAGCCCACAGTTAAAAGCCCGGTTTTCAACCGAGTTCAGGCTTCGTAAACTTAAGCCTTATTAGCTTCAATCCTTCATATCTTAGTTATAAAGATAAGAGAGAAATTCGAATATTACACTTTCTCGCTCTTACTGTATTCCTAGTAGTGGTTTACGGCCTTTCGGATTTTTTCTCATAGTTATCATTTTAATTCATCTGTGTTTTACTGTATTAGAGATAGCAGGATGCTTAATGCAATACAATCCATTTACTGTAGTCGCTGTGGCGTATCCAGCTTGCCAGCCAGCGAATATCCTGAGCTATGTCATTGCAAAAACGCCCACATGCTCATGCAGCACAATGTAATGCCATAATAAGATAGGCAAAACATAAAAAAAAGCGTCAGCAAAACAGATAAAAGTAAAAAGGCGAACATAAACAAATCAGAGACTTGCATTGCAGGCGGACAGCTGTGAATGCTGGGAAAAATATTGGTGGAGAAAAGAGCGGAATAAATTAGAAAACAAATGAGACAAATTACGAGCAGTGTTGCCACTCCCTCAACCAACTGTTTTGTTGTTTTGTTACATATGGAAAATATTTATATTAGTCCATTATTTGAGTATATATTATAATATATACAGAGTGATCAGAAATGAATGATTAATGACCTACTTTTGTTTCTTAAGGACACAATGCGTTACTATTATCCCGTAATTGCCGTGCAAAAATCATACACAAACTCAACATCGGAATATTCCTTATGATAAGATGTGCGAAACATTGCCTAAGGTGTACACTCAAACACTTCATTCACTGAACAATATTCATCTCATGCATCAACAAGTGGGATATCGATCGGAAAATTGTCGCTAACTGGTTACAGAATCTTCCCCCAGGAATAAGCCGATATTGGCAAGTGGTGTTCCTTACAGAAGTACTACTGAAAAGTGTTTGTTTTTCAACCAGAATCTATGTAAATAAACGCACAAGATTTTCAAGTTTTGATTTTGAACATGATAGTTTTAAAATAAATATACCCATAAATATACACATGAAATGTTTAAAATTGCAAAAATTTTGGGAGTAAAAATACATATTTTACTAATTATAAATATTAAGTTATCATATTTACTCAATTTTAAACATTTTATGTGTAATTTTGCTCTACGCCAAAAATTTTGTATGTAAAAGTAAACAGCCTGTGTTTAATTTGATTACACGTTGTGTAAATTTGCACTCATTAGGAGGGGATTACCTTACCTTCCTCAATATGCGCAAATTTAAACAAAAAATTTCACGTTTTCAACATTTGTAATTTATAAAATATTTCATAAAAACTATTTTAATGCTTAGATCATTACATTATATACATACACACATATCTAAGTGTTTAACTTTTAATTCCAGTTGTAATAAGAAAATATTTTTTTGCTGACAAACTTGATTTTTTATGAGTTCTATGCAAATTTTTATTTAGTGTATGGTTTTAACTTCCACGGGATGAAATTTTCTGACAAATGTATTCATAAGATCGGCGCGGGCAATTGGATAGTGATTAGCAATTTGATAGTCATGAGCAGTGGAAATATCCGTTAAAGGTAAAACACAACGCACTAAAGCCATGAACACCATCATATTTTTCTATTTTTTTGCCACTTTTTTTTTAATATGGAAAAAAGTTTTTGAATCTGTACCCTTAACGAAAATGTAGCCATTTCAGAATTTATGTAGCATTGTAGCTTTTCATTTTAAATGTAGCACTTTTGCTACAATTGCAGCCAAATGGCAACACTGATTACGAGCAGAACTGCTGTAGGTTTTAGCAGACAGTTGGTGAGATAAGCTGGCGCAGCTTTCAGAGAAAGTATGTAGTACTTGTCCGCCTACGCTATGCGTCTGATTTAGCGTAGAAAGCCATGTTGGCGTTGACCACAACAGGCAGGTGGAAGGAATTTTGCTGCATTTCCTTTTTGCTATGCATTTATTGCTGTCGTTTGAAACTTTTTCATTGTTTGCT
>NW_016169376.1:8894-17548 GCF_001687245.7 Rhagoletis zephyria
TTTTTTTTTTTACTAAAGCTTAAAACTTCCAAGGGTACTCATGAAACTTTGTACTGCTTTTGCTAAGAACAATAATCTAATGGCATAAAAATCGTCAACGGAGACAATAATGAGCTGCAGAAAAGCCAGGTGGGACTTTGCAGCCACTTACAAAGGAGATTAAGCTTTGCAAGCTAAGCGAGACGAAAATAATTTCAGCAATGCGCTGATGAAGCGTGAATGGCATCAAGGTAGCTACGAAAGTAAAATTTTAAATAATACAATAATGCGGTGAAAAAAAGAATTCAGCCGAAGAAGAAAAAACACATTGGCAATCAACTGCCAAGCGACACGTGAAAATAAAGCCACAAAAGAGACAGCGATAAAACATTCAACCAAGCACAAAAGGCAGGAAAGACCCGCTAGAATTAAAGAGGAGGAGAGAAAAAAAAATAATATAAACAATTTTAACAAAAGCAACCAAAAGATGTTTAGAAAGAGGCGCGGAAGGGCAGCCTGTAACACCCACCGATATTCAGAGAAACAAAACAGAATGGGAAGCATAAAAAGCAAAAAATTATTTCGAGAAAGGTGAAAGTAATCAAAGTCCGCGCAGACTACAAAGGAAAGGGAAACAACAACAGCTTGGACGACAGCTAAACAAACCGGGGTTTCACACAGATACACAGTCGCATTCCCCAAACTTATTCGCCGCCTATTTACCGCTGTAGTAGCCTGGCTGGTGGGTTACACATGCACGTACATACACATGTAAACCTGTATATATGTATGTTTGTATGTATGTATGATTTGTGAAATTTGTATGGCAAGTTCATTGTGGCCATCACAGACTGACAGACGCTTTAGCTTACCATTTGCTCCTTGCTAAACGTGGAACTGAATATGGAAACGAAGTTGGAGCTGTCGTAAGATAGCGTAAAACATATGGTAAAATATCCAAGCACACGGACACACCCACCCACAAAAGGGAAAACATTTTGTGCGACTTAATTTATATGCAAAAGCATAATTTATGTACGTAAGTATGTATTCCGTAAAGAAACTTTTCATTTTGTTCCGCCCCAGTGGCGACGGCAATAGGAATGTGCGAGGTGTGGTAGCGCATATGCTAATATTCTTATGCGGTTTTCGGACCTGAAAGTTCTAAAAAAATACCAAAAAAATTTTTTAAGAAATTCACAAAAGTTAAAAAAAAAAGTTTTGTGTTCATTTAGAAAAAAAATCTTAAAGAAGGGCGAAACAAAAGTTCTCAAAAAATCTAAAAAAGGTCTGATCAAACCTCGAAGAGTTCAGAAGAGTTCGAAGTATTTTCAGTAGGGCTGTGCGATTAATTGATTACTCAAAATTTTAATTAATCATAAAGTAAATAACTCAATTATTCGATTAATTGGAAATTATGATTACTCAAAAGTTCAGTTACTCGAGTAATCAAGATTTTTGATTAACCAAAAACAAAAATATTTGAGTAATTTGCTTTATGATTAATCAACATTTCGAGTAAAATGAGTAATCAACATTTCAACTCTTTACATATGTATAAAGTAGTTAAAGTTCCTTGATACTTTGAAAACAACGTTTCTGTTTTCAAAAATTAAAACAAAAAATTTTTTTCATATACAGAATGTAAAAAAGAAAATAAGCATTTTCCAAAGCAAACTCTTTTAACGAGCAAAATTATTTTTTTTGAGTAATCATATTTCAAGTAACTCGATTAATCATCGTTTTGAGTAATCAAAATCTTGATTACTCGAGTAATTGATTAACCGAATAATTGATTAACCAACTTGCTCGAGTAATCGAATAATCGCACAGCCCTAATTTTCAGAATTTACCGAAAAACATCGAAAAAATAAAAAAATAACAGGAGACCTAAGGTTTAAAAACAGTTTTGTAAAAATGGAAAAATATGTTCAAAAAAATTTCAAGTCAATATTTAAATAACAAGTAAAAAAAGTGGAAGTTCCCGCAAAATCACAAAACGTTCCAAAAAAAAAAAAAACAAACGAAAACGAAAAAGCTTTGAAAATATTCGCGCAATTCTCAAAAAAGAATCTGAAAAATTCACAAAAGTTATGATTTAAGACTAACAGTTTCTGAAAAATCTCAAAATAGGTCTAGGACCTGAAAAGTCTCGAAAAATCCTAAAAAATGCCGAGTAAATCTCAACAAGTTTTGAAAACAATCTAACAGAATTTGAACATTTTTTAAACAAAGAGCTAAGTTTAAAATGGGGTTTTGGATCTCAAAATATAAAAAGTCCTGAAAAGACCTTAAAATTTTTGAAAAAATTTAGAAAGGTTTGAAGAAACTCCAAAAGTTCCCGAAAAAAATCGAAAACAAATCCGTAATATTATCAAAACGAAGTTCTCAAAAAATTCCAAAAGTTTCGCAAAAAGTTTTGAAAAAACGCGCCGAAGTTCAAAACAAGTACAAAAATTTCGGAAAAATCTCGAAAAAAAATTCTGAAAGAAATAAAAAAATACGAGTTACGGGCTAAATGAATTTCTTGGCTTGAAAAAGCTCGAAGAATGCAAAAAAAAAAATTCGAATAAATACTAAAACGTTAAAAAAAATCAGAAACGTTTGAAAAATTTCAAAGCTCTAAAAAATCCCTAAGAAAAACTGAACGAAGAGTGCGGAAAAGACTCTGGAAAATTGCCGAACGGTTCTAAAAAAAATTCCGAGAAAATCATGAAATGTCTCGGAAGAACTTAGAATTTCTTCCATTGCATGCAGTCGTGTCAAGTATTTGATAATAAAAGCACCGCGTGTTTTCCGAAATTTACTCCCAATCCGTTGTACGCTACCAGCGTTGTTTAATGAAATCACTGTTTATCAGTGTTACATACTTCTTATAAAAGACTAGTTTGTTTTGTTTGATATTTTCCGGAGACCATTATAACAACGTAGGTTAAAGGCTTCCTTAAGTAAGATGTCAGCAAATGTAATATCCATATATACGCTGCTGACGTCCAGTTATATGTTCGTCCTCGTCCTGCTCGTATTTGTATGTGTTGCAAAGAAAAGGGAATGGACTTTATGTCTTAACCTTATCAAAGCGAAATGTATCATCATTCATAGAAAATCCATTGCCTGTGCTGGTCTA
Organism: Rhagoletis zephyria; assembly: GCF_001687245.7. NCBI lineage: Eukaryota > Metazoa > Arthropoda > Insecta > Diptera > Tephritidae > Rhagoletis > Rhagoletis zephyria. The sequence goes on from NW_016169376.1 coordinate 12,001, forward strand.
GATAAGATCACTTTGGACAATTCAGGAATTAAATACGTTGACACGGCCAAGAATCTTGGAGTAGTCTTTATCAAAATATTGACATGGAAGAATCACATTTTTAGCGCAGAAAGAAAAGTGTATGGGGTACACTCTGATCGACACAGCACTTCACACCTTTAAACATTAGACTATTTTTGGCTAAAGCGTACTTAATACCTACGCTCCTGTATGGTTGCGAGATTTATGCTAATTGTGACTGTGCCTGCAAAAGAAAACTAAATGTTGCTCAAAACAATATTGCTAGATATTTGTTTGGGAGGTTGCTCAACATCACTTTTGAAAATCTACTAAAAGTAAAAGCGCTTGTGGCTATGTGTTACATAAAACATTACATACAAACGAACCTGATTATCTTTATCGAAGACTCCAATTCTTTAAATCTACGAGATCAGTACTTATTACATCATTACCATCTTCGTAAAGTCTGACGAGGAGGTCGGCTTTCACAATTGACCAAAGCAAGAACTTGAGGGTTACAACCGTAATATTTTAAAATATAGAAGCAGAAATAATTTATTTTCTGTATCAATCTCGATAGTCAACAACTACTTAAACTACGTTTTCCTCTACAGGGGAGCTTAGTACACTATTATAAGTTTTTAGAGGTATATTTAAGTATAAATAAAGTAATACGATTTTTATTAGATCGATAATTATTTCCACTAGTGTTTGAATATAATTTCGAACATATAGACGCCGCACCTGGATAATACTTCGTATATGAATAGAAAACTTTTCCACTTTGGTCAAAGCTTGATTAGTAATTTCACAAATGAAAACACGAGAATGCTGAAGCTCACGACCTGTGATCGGAACGCATGCATGACGACTGCAATCGAATTGAACTTTGCCCAATCCCTAATAAAGGCAGAACACGATTGTTTTAGAACCACTTTGAGATTACTACTGTGAAATAATCCCGATCTAGTCCCAAACTCACTTAAAGTAGTCCTAAATAGTTTTGAAAATGTCGTGAACCTGTCCCGAAAGGATCTCGAACAAATCAATTACTAGTCCGTAAATGGTCCCAAACTCCGAAATGTTCCTGAAATAGTTCTGCACTATTCTCGAAATGGTCTTGACTTAGTCGTGAACCATTCCGAAATGGTCGTGAGCTACTTCTGAAATGATTCTGATCTAGCCTCAAAAAAAAAAAATGTCCCGAAATGATCTCGAATAAGCCTTGAAACGGTCCCTTATTAATCACAAAATATATCGATCTAGTTCTAAAATGGTCCTAAACTAGGTCTGAAATGGCTCTGAAAAACGCCCAAAATTATTCTGAATAAATCCTGAAGTAGTCTTGAAATGCTCCAGAACGAGGCCCCAAATGGTCCGCAAATAATCGTGAACTAGTTCCGAACTAGTCCCGAAAGAATTCCTAACAAATTTAGAAATGGTCAAGAAACCGTTCCGAACTAGTCCCGAAAGAATTCCTAACAAATTTAGAAATGGTCAAGAACACGTTCCGAACTACTCCCGAAATGGTCCTAAAGTAGTAATGAACTTGTCCCGAAATCGCGCTGAAATAGCTCTGAGTTAGTGCAGAAATTCATTGTACACTCGACGGCAATTACAGATTTTCTGCTGGGTTACACAAGAAGAAGTCACAAATTTTCTGCTTGGTTAACGAAAATGTTACCCAATCCTGGAGCTAGAATGTTTACACATCAAAAAATAAAAAATATAAGGTGCATTTTGGAATTTTTGCAATCAAAAATAAAAGGCAGGAATACTGGGTTTCTTTGAATCAAATATTAATTAAATTCTGTTGCTTTTTATTACAGCATGCATACTCGAAATGATATCTGCTTTTAAGGTGCAGCTAACCTCCCCTGGTGTATGCTAGTTTGCAGATTTCGTAAGCGTAGCAAATTATGTATATTTCGTACGAATATTACCTAATTCCTCTACGAAATAGTTCTGTGATTACTTACGCGTTTGTTCAAAAATATATCAAATTACAATCAGAACCCAACGCTATTTGAATTCACTAGCAGAAACAAACATTCGTATGTACTCACGTAACTACTCGTAAACTCGTTAATTTACACAATTCAACTTACTTTCAATTTACTCTCTCTCTAATCCTGTGCCTCCACACCCACCCAATTCAGCCTTTTCACATGCGCGCCATTTACGCGCAACCTCGCCGTAAATAAAATTAAAATTCACGCCCATTAAAATTTTAATAAATTACATACGCTTTCACCTCGCACCAACTACTTTTCGCAAACATACCACCGCTCATGTGCTCTACATTACTCATACGCCCCGTATTACATTATAATAAACCGCATTTTTTCGCTTAAATACACAGCGGCGGGGTGTCAGCTGCGCCAGCGTTGTTAAATCGGCACTTGGTGTGCGCTTAGGCGCCGCTTTCTACATCGATGTAAGTAGTAGAGACCCAGCCGGTGTGAGCGTATTTGTTGCCCCAACGGAGTTTGCTAGAGTGCTGCACATGAGACCTTAGTAATTCTTCACTGGGGACTGCAATGCAGTTAGTGTACGTGTATGTGGTGCGTGTGGAGCGCAAATGCATACATACATACATAGCTAAGCGCTGAGTGAACAACGTACATATGCGCGATGTTTTTTTTTAGAAAATCTAATACTGATTACAATTTTAATTTATAAATGAGCACATGCACGCATACACACACACACAGACACACACACACACACACTCACACAGGGTGCAGCGTGTTCAGCCCGCAATTAATTAAATTTAAATAGCGTCTATTTGTGGTGTAACGCTGATTAAGCTGCACGCGAGTGCGTTGTGAGGATTTAGTAAGTGATTTGTGGTAGCTTGTTTGGTTAAAAATATAAGTACATAGATATTTAATTTAATATATATTTTAAATTAATTACTAAATGCCAGCTGTAAGCAATATGTTCATTGTTTATGCTGTGGCAGCGATTTCGGTGTTAATTTAGTAATTATAATCAGAATTTCTGAAAATATTTGAGAAGCCGCTTACGTCTTTTTTTTTTAGAAGTTTGATCTACCGGCAATCGGTAAGATTTGATAACGCTATTATCAATTGTTTTCAATTTGGTTTACCATTTCATCTTTGACGCTTGCGAGTTTTGCAAATTTATTTCGCAGCTCATTGCGCAGTTTAGTAGTTTCAACCGAACGTTTTATTTAATATTCTGTTCAGTAATGAGGCTCATTTTTGGCTACGTAGACAAGTCAATAAGCAAAATTTCCGCATTTGCAGGGAAGAGGATATAACCAAGGGCCTTTTGTGTCGGTGTAATCGTTGGTGCTTACTTTTTTAAAAGTGTGAAGGACGAGCGCTATAGAGCCATGATTGTCCCTAATTGAATGGATGAAGATATTTTAAAGGATATACAGACGGCAACGTTGATCCGAATTAAGAGCACAGTTGTTCTAATCAATTTTGTGCCTTGACAGACGGCAGTAACGCGGATTTACGAGTCCCACAGCCAGTGGAATATTCATTTTTTATTTTTTTTCATTCAATTATAACTTCTGTATTTTTTTAATCTTGTTTTCAGTTAGTTGTTTCAGAATTTTTTTAGTAAAATTAAATTCTAAAAATTTAAATTTTCTAATAAAACCGTGGGACAGTCAATTTTACACACGAAAAAATTTCTAGAACTTTGAAATTTCTAGAATATGTTGGAATAAAAAAGTTATTCAAAAGATGCTGGGTATTGTAGAATAACAATATGGATATGAATTAAAAGGAAAAATTCTGTAGGATAGAAAAAATAATAATTTTTGGGTGCACCAGGATGAATAAGTATTGAAAATGTCCTTTTAAAACGTTATCCTTGAGTATCCTTGGAAATTTCCAATATTTATTTTTGGAAAAAATATATGTCAATGACTAATATGTTAATTACCATATCCTCGAATTTTGTCCTTCTAACTTTAACTATTGTAACTATCAATATCTTAGAAAGAAAAGTTTAAAATATTTTTATCTTAAACTAATAAAATTGGAGGGACGAAATTCGAGGATGTGGTAGTTTACATATCAAACCTTGATACATATTTTATATTGGAAATTTCCAAGGATATTCAAGGATAAAGTTTTAAAAGAACATTTTCAACAGTTATTCGTCCTGGTGCAACAAAAAATTAAATTTTTATTGTTACTCTACAATGCACCAATTCTTTTAAATAATTTTTTTATTCAGTCAGAGAGAAAAATTAAAAACGTAGTTATACTATGTTTGGCTCCTAGTTTTGTGAATGTATTGATTTTTTATTTTTTTTTTATTTTTGGTTTTTGTCGCACGGTTTAATAAATAAAAAGGGGGAAATAAAATATAAAAAAAAAAACTAAAATAAAATAAAGTAAAAATAAATATAGAAATCAAACAAAATTAAAAAAATAAGAGAATTAATAAAAACAGGTTTTTTTTTGGCAATCATTCCAACCAAGGTTCGATTTATTATCTGTATTCTACTCTCTCTGAGTTTTGGTCAGTGTTGTCATCGAAAATTTCCTTAATCCGATTTAAGTTTGGCAATTAACTCTAGGACTTAGTTCGGATCAACTGAGATAATTCCGAATTAATGAGTTGATCCGGATGAACGCTGCCGTTTGTCTATGCTTTTACCCAACTAGAAGATGCCACTTGACATATACTTAGTAAACAAAAAAATCAAAATATTTGGTGCACGTTTTATTTCTCTAAGTGGGTCAGCCACCATTTTCTTTTTCCGATTTACCTGAAGTCATTGATTTATGTATGTGGACAGACCGAAAACTTTGAACGTCGTCGCCATGGCTGTTCTTACAGAAGCTCGCCCTTGTCTTGAAGCCTTGCGTAAGTCATTCAAATTTCTGATAAAACTTTTGGGTGGTTTTGCTGTCTGTTAGTATTTAAGCTCATTGCACTCACGCAGTTCAGCAGTTATTGGTACGAAATATTATTTTCTTTCTCTGGAATGTTAAATAATAATTTAGTGTGCAAAGCATTTACTCGCAAGCACATTCATTATTCGCGCTCGCTCAAAACGAGGCGAACGTGAATGCAACGCAAAATTTCTGAGTAGATGGGCTTAAAATGACGCAAGGTACTCCGGTTTACTTGGCTTTCCCCGCCCATCGCTTTCTTCGGATGACGGTGATGTAGGCCATCGTTTACGCGAAGCATCAAAGAGCCGGATTTGGAAAACTCTCCGCATTAAAAGTCCGGATGTTCAAGATGTCTTATAATTGTTAGCTGTGTTAGTTGTCAGAAGGATAGGGTCTTTTCTGAGTCATGACTTACTTTTCTTTTCATTGGAGCTAATTTTTTGTGGTGTGATTTTTTGAACGAGCCTTTTCCTCTAAGCTAGGCACTCGTTTGCAACCGCACCCCATGATGAACTGACGCATGCGGCTTCAGTGAACGCTTGCACCAAATACGGCTTAGTGGCCCCACTAATTTTCCCACTCCCCCTTTCTTCCGGCTCCACACGGATGGTTTAGGAGTATAGGCTACTCACGTTGTCCAGGGATTTGGAGAAGACGAC
>NW_016169377.1:0-17548 GCF_001687245.7 Rhagoletis zephyria
TCACTTTTCACTTTTGGTGTCCATGTATTTAGGTATGGGCGGATGAAAAATTTTCGGGCGAATTTTTTTTTCGAGCGAAACTCGGAACAAGGCAGAATAATAATAGATTGGCGCTTAGACAATCTGCCTGAGTATCGCCTGAAAAAAAAAATCACCCGAAAATTTGTGATCCGCCCATAGTAAAACTATGGAAACCAAGAGTGAAAAGTGAACCGGTTTGGGGAAAATAAAACTCATGATAAGGCTGAATGTGTTAGTGTTTGGCCGAGGGTGATAAGATTTTCGGACCGCAATGCTTAACACTGTTCGAATCTTTTATGTTTTATTTTTTAGAATTGAGATTAGAAGGGTATTGTTTTCATTGAATTAAGGGTGTTAGGACAATCCACTGTCAAAATGTGAAAAAAAATTTATCAATAATTTATTATTAACATGCAAAATAATGACGCTAGAAAAAAAAGCTTAAACAAAAAATGTACATAGATTTTTTCGGCTAACAAAAAAGTATTCTTGAGTTTTTTCGAAAAAAAATTTAAATTGCGAAAAACGTTTAAACTCTTCTTTTCAAGATGCCGGCGATTCCACAACCCCCCTGAGACCCGCAAATCTTTTATTAAAATCTCTTTAACCTACTCAATAAAAATCAAAACGGTTTATGGAACTTACCAAAAATTACCACTTTTTTGCTAATTTCGCTGTACTATTTCCTTCAAAAGCTCATTTTTAACGTTGCACAGTGTAATTGAGCCAGTCGTTAATTGTTACTCAATGCTATAAGTATGTATATCCTCATACATATGTATGTACATGAATTATGCATCATCACGCATCTATAACTCTACCCATTCAGCTATTTTTAGCAGCCGTCAAAGCTGTAAATCATAGTTAATTAATTATTTATTTATTTATTATTAACTTTTAGCTATCATTAAAGATATATCCTTGTGTAGTAATACAACCTTTATTTATTTATTTATTTATTTTTTCTATTTGCAGTTTGGTCTTCCATCATGCGCGAACACCCGAGTTCAACACTCGTTACCACCCGCAAACCCTTGCCAACACCACCAGATTCCTCCATCATAATCCTAACACATCAGAAGACGGCCAATACAGCAGCCCCCTCATCTGCCAACGCTGCAGCCGCCGCCGCTGCCTCCACTACAACCAACAGCCAAAATCCACTCTTCGACAGCGATGCTGATCACAAGCACAAATTTGCCTGGGACATGGACTTCGCCTACGGTTATCCCGTCACTCAAACAACAGTCAATCAGAAGCCTCACGCCGAGACTTTCCTCAGCGGTCCGCTTGTCTTCCGCGTTCGCCCTGATGGCACTCCAGTCGAGGAAGATCAGCACAAACCTCTGCCACGCGATGAAGATTTGGAGGCTTATCAATTGAGTAGCGCTGCGGCTGGTAGGGGGGGTGCCGCTGCCTCCACAGCAGCGCCAGCCGTCAGTAGTGGCCAGCCTAAGCATCGCAAAATTGCTATGATCAGTGATCTTAAGCAGCAGCACTTGGCTTCGATGGCGTTGCATCGTGATTTGCAGCCACCTTACCAACAGCAACTGCGCATCCGTCGGCAGCAGCAGCAGCAACAGCAAAACGTGGCCGTAGCTGGGCGTGCGTTCCCATTTGGCGGTTACTACTACGCTCAGGGCCAAGCGTAAAAATCTATCAGTAAACGTAAACTTCAGATAGAATAGAACTGAAGTGAGAATATTTCTAAACACACAAAAAGGATAATTTCAATTAATATTCGATATGTAATTCAACTGTTCGTCGACTAGTTTTCGTTTAATGATTAATCGTCTAAAAATAATTTGTGATAATTATCAGATTATCGAACAGACGCATTAACTGAATCGAATGGGAGTCGGAACGAAATCACTTTGTTTTCTTAAGCAACTAAAGAGATTTTTACCTTGAACTGAAACCCAGCTCAACCGCCGTTTGCCGAAATGCTCACTACACAAAAACACTTTTTCCTGATTATTTTCTTTTCATAACTGTTTAGCATAGGTAGTAAAAGTGCTGGTGTGTATGCGTTTTGTATTTGTGTGAATGTAAATACTTATAGGTTTCATTTATACTACATTCTTAGATATATTTTAAATTTAAATTTTAATTTTAATATAAATTTGACTAACGAAATTTCTTATTATCGTAGAATAATATTCGTTAATCTATTAACAAAAACTTTGACATGTACTTTGTTTTGAAATATTTACTTTAAATTTTAATGCTCGATTATTTATTGTACTTAGATATATAGAACTTACTTGTATTTCATAATAAAGAATTAATTTTATACATACATACATATGTACACAATAATGAAAGTTTCAAATTACATTCAATTGAAATTGTAGACAGAACGAGCAGTCCTCGCTAATTTAGGTTTTTTTTTTTTGTATGGGAAGCGGAGGATGTCGACATTGCCTGCCAAGCGGCGACCGCTGTTAGAAAACACTTTTTTTTAGATGTTGCTCGGGCCTTGGATCGAACACAGAAATAAAGAAAAAATGTCTTAAGCTTTAGAACAGTTTAATTTAAAAAACAACTTTGCAACGGTATGGAAAAATATGGGTTTTCCAAATAATAATAACCGAATAACTGAGCATACCCTAGAAACATGAGTACCGTTCTCGCTATTTTTCCACAAAAATGTTATTTTCGGATCTGTGTAGTTACATAAAGCGTTTGACCGTTCCAATGCCTTAACAATGTTTTTTGATGCAAAAAATATACGGGTCGATACTGAGCCCTGAGAAAATCACTGAATGCGAGTAAATAATTTTATAATGCTTTCTCATGTTTTTACGTAATTTTAAATAAATTTAATAATTATGTATGATGAATTTACTCACTAGGTAACATAAATTTTCACCGGTACATATTTAGAATAAAAAAGTTTTGTAACAAAGCTTCAAAGGGCGAAGAATGTGTAACATTTTAAGAAGCGAACACAAAATTTGCTCACTATTTCGCTTTATTTTATAGTCGAACACGAAAAGAGAAAGGGGCGATCAAAAGGCGAAATTTTTTGATAGAAACGGAAACACCATTAATCATCCCTACCACCATCCGCCATCCTCTCTCTTCCTCTGTCGCTTTTTCGTTTCATTGAAGTTTTCAAAAACATTTCGATTGATTACAATATTGATAATGATTGATTTAACTTATTAAATAATTTCAATATAGCTTTTTTAACAAATGGAAACTCTTTTGGAAAAAATAACATCCTCAATGCACATGGTACCATTATTATTATTAATATAATATTTTTGATGTGGAGCAAAACTCGGAGGGCAGACAATAGCTGTGAATAATTGTATCATGATTGCATATCTACAGGCCCAAGCCTGTTAACTTGACATCTCAGTTTAGAAATCGAACGAACGGTGCGGATCTAATGACTATAACAAAAAATGCCTTCGCGTATTATGAGTATTTTCCCGCATAATAATGAACAGTTATTCCACTCACTTCAAAAACAATTGCGAAAAAATTTGAGGAGTACAAGATAATAAATAATTTGTGAGTTAATGTAATTACTTACTATTATTTCACTTCCATTTCTCTAGAAAAGCATACATTTATTATCTAGCCCAAAATAATTTTACAAATATAAAACACCTTAAAATCAAATCGTAAAAATTTCACAATTCTAATAAATATTTTGGTACATATCTACCAAGGCACATAAATACAGGTAGAAGCCAAAATGACGTTGCTCTCATGATAACCAAACCTTTAAACAAGGCGAATTTATATTATAAGGTGGTGTTACTAGATCAGCTGATTTTGTGTATGTGTTTCGCCTCACGGCTTCTAATGTCAAATTGAAAAATTTTGTTTGAATTTCCACACACACACTTACAGATTTTGACAGTTTATGCCGCCAAAGCAAAAACAAAATACATGTAAATTTTTGTTTTTGTTCTCCTGCTATCACCTTATATTAATTCGCCTTGCCTTTAAACTTCAAATTGTTTTCCTTTTATTTCCTACATTTCGTTACGCTTTGAGTGACATGTCGTTCTTTTTTTTGAATGTTCGTTAATGACAAATTTTAATTAGCATTTGAATTTTTGTAGTGTTGTGCGGTTTATACTTAGTGTATGTGTTAAAAATGCAACACCTGAAGCGCTGTTTTTTATGTGGTGTTAAATATAAAGAAGCCACCACTCATTTTTTTAACGTGCCTCAATGTCCTTGGCGTAAGGAGCGTTGGGAAGGCAGCTGTGGGGTAGAGCTGCAGCGAAATGCCTTGCTGTGCGTTAAACATTTTAAAGCAGCAGATTTCATAAATGCACCGGGAGGTACAGGAAAGGCACGTTTGATGCCAAGTGCTGTTCCTATGACCCTTATGCCGGAAAGTCCCTCCAACAACACTGCAACTCATAAATTAAAAACAGAAAACATACAAGTTAACAAATTTTAAAGAAAATAAATAAATAAAAACAAAACTTCAAATTTACTCAAAAACGTCAACCAGCGAAATGTAATTTTGTATTTTTCCTTACACACGCTCATTTTTATTTTTACTCTCCCAAAAACTTTGACTTTTGTAGGTTTGATGTCAATTTGGCTTCTACCTGTTTTTATTGTACCATGCATATCTACTATCAAAATGTATTCAACAAAGTGTGATTGATTTTGACATTGCTCTCATAAGAAACAGGTTATAATGTCAAATTGAAATGAATTGTTAACCCATTTGAAAATATTTTTTTTTCAAATTTGAATTGGTTAAAAAAAAAGTACACAAAAATTTTCTTAATAAACGTGAAATTGTTAAGAGATAAACCGCCGAGGAGAGCAAGTAAGCACATTTAAAGTTTGGTAATAAGTAAATATGTACGTTCGACTTTGCTTGAATATTTAATGTAAGGAAACCAAGATGAAACGGAGCAAAACCTTTGAACGGTGCGCTGTATGCAATAGAATTCAGGACACGAAAATAGAGCGATGTTTTAAACCACCTAGTTGCGAGTTAAGACGGCAGCGATGTAGTGTTGTACTACGTGATTCATCTCGCGTTTGTGAAAACCACATCAAGGAAAGTGATTTCATTTGTTGTCCGTCCGAGTCAAGCACTTTCAAACGAGCTCGTTTATACCCAAACTATTTCGTATGAAAAAAATTTAATTTCAAAATTGGTAGAGTTAAGCTCTCATATAAAATTGGAAACAAATATAAAATAACACTTATATAAGTGCCGAATAATATTTAGGATAAAAAACTTATATATAAAAATAAACGCACAAAACCAAACATCTTGGGCAATTAAAAACAAGAAAATTGCTAAACGATTTTATAAACAACTTGTTTTATTTTATTGACAAATATATATTCCAGGTAATGTAAGTAAAACAAAACTATAATCAAAATAAAAGCCTTGGTATCAGTGCTGACAAGATACATGCATCACTAAGGGTTAATTCGTTTGTTTATACTTTTTGACATTATAGTACATCAAAAGAGAGCCGCACTGAGTTGTCAATCACACCTTGTTTAATACACCTTGTCTACCATGATAAAAACATTACAAGGTAAATTCATTCTCTCATTTCGTCGGCCATGATTTTTTTCTGACGTTTGCCAACATTTTAAAATCATATAAAATTGAAAATAAAAAAATTAAATTGTTCACAATTGTTGTTGTTTGAGATTGAAAATGAGAATGTGTGTGTGAGTTTGAGTTTTGATTTTAAAATTATATTGTTGGCAAACGTCAGACTGCCTCTCAATGGTTTTACCTTGTTATGTTTTTATCATGTTGTCTACTATTATTATTATTGTTGTCTTCATGCATTATTTTTTAAATTTATCATGTTCCGATATCGTAAATTTGTTGTAGAAAATCTGTACAAAAACTCATCTGTTATTCAGTAATGCCACTCTACAAATTTCGAATTTACGAATTGAAACTATGCAAATTCAAAATGATGGACCTAATATGGTAGCTACTAATAAATTTAATGAATTTAAACGTTCTCTGGCGCGGATAGACGATAGCGAGTTTGGTTTGAATTGAAACCGTTCGTTCCGCCACTCGCTAACTGTTGGCGAATCGATGGCGGCAATTGTTTTCTACATTCACATCCGGTATCGCCATTATCGACATACCCACTTACCAATGTCGGTAACAAAGTAAAATTTCCATTTTAATATTTTGGTAGACTTTGTGCATTTTCAATGCTAATTTGGCATGGTGGAATAAATAGATGGTGTGTTGGATATTGACAGCGTTCTCGCTCGTATCCGCCATTTTACCGCCTTTGAAACCATACTAAACCTCTGACTAAACTACCTCATTCCCTATTCCAAAACTGATTTGCAATCACTTGACAATTCTTTGACATAAACTTTTTTCTTATTCGTTGACCACGGAAAATTAAGTGAGTAATTTTAAACATTTAGGTTGTTCACAGTTGCCTGGTTATCAGGTTATGTGGTTATATTTTTTATTCAGTTTACAACAATAAAATACACTACACAATAATAATATTTGTCCTAGGGTAGGGCCATATATTCAAGCTCTGCATTACATCGGAGTAGGAAGTACCTTCCTCTTGGCAATACAGCCCAATAAACATCGAATAGGGATTATGATCGTTAAAATACGAGCAATTAGGCTAACAATAAGCTAATGTAGATACTACACGAGTTGGTCCGCTACTACATTACAGAAGAGTATTTTGCGAGTGATCCAATATGGCACAGAGGACCACGATTTTTACAGGGATACCCAAACTCCCTTACATACATACATATGTACATGTTTTGTATTCAAATATGAGTATACGTATGTATGTGTGTATATCGTATGTATGCATGTACGCATAAATGTGTGGGCCTTGATGGGTTTTGAATCGGAATGGGGAGCAGCACGAGCGGCTACAAAATCAAAATAACAACAGAACCGGCATCTACTCGTACTTGATGCGCCCCAACCAGTTCGTATGCCGGACGGAGCTCTTTCTCGTCGCTTTAGCGGTACGAGGCCAGTTGTTTTTATCAATTCGAGGCAAGTGGTTGTGAATTTGTGTAATAGCTAAATAGCAAAATAGAAATTTTGTACACACTAATTACATATGTATGTATGTACATATCGTCACCTGAAAGGCAAAAAGACGTAACAACATCGTAACTGATATGGAAAAAATTGTTACTAATATTTAATTTTTTTTTTTTTATAAAATGTTGTGGGGAGTTGTAATTCGATGAAATCCATCATATAAATCAAAAACTGATTTTTGAATTTTTTATGAGTAATGACTTTTTGCATTTCAACGATGATGTTTGTTACGTCTTTTTGCATTTCAGGTGACGATATATACATACATATGTAATATGTGTACTTATAAGTATATATTTCAAAAATTTCATATTTTAATTTAAAAAAGGATATTAAGAAAAGTGTAAAACTCGGTTAACCCACTAATTGGTGTATATATATAGTGTTATTTGCAATATACTACAATATACATACATAACTAATGAAAATATGTGTATGCATACATACATATGTATGTATGTGCATGCGAGTAAAATTACAGTGTATGCGGTGCAGAAGACTATTTTTTTATTTTACAATTTAAAGGGTTATTGGAGAGGTATACACGTAACTAAACTATGTTCATACATACATACATATGCACGTACAAACATATGGACCAAGGTGCATATTTCTGTGTGTTTATCGCTCAAGCAGGTTCATCACGTTAGGTATATTGAGTATTAATAACCATAATTTCTAGTAAATGCAATAATAGTTGTACATCCCATCCTATACTTATATAAATAGGAATGTATGGGTTTTCGTTATCACTTATCGAGATTTTTTCATTTTACCTAACGTTAGCAAACGTGAGTTTGAAGTCATACATACCTATTTACGATGTTTGCATACGTAATTTAACTGCTAACCAACACTGTCAGCTGGAGTAGAGTTCCAGAAACATCGTGCACTTCATTTTTTTTTCCGTCACAGCTGTGCAGGCCGCCGCTCACCTCATTTTGCTTTTCTCTTGGTTTTCTAATAAGTGAAGTGTAATTAGTTACGTCTAGCTTTTGAACCGGGTACTCAAGAAGTAACATCAAATTGCTAGCCCAAAATTTAATACAAGCAAGTAAATTTGCGAATTTTAAAATACAGCATTTAGGGAGGTTAAAAATACAAAAAAAAAAAAACCTGGGGCAAACCTAAACAGTCCTAGAATTTAGTTTAGTCCTGAGGGACTACATAAATACTATTGTTTCTACATGATATTTTAACTCGGGTAACTTCTAAAGCGGTAGCCGTATTTTGTCGTCACTAACAAATTTTACCAGATGTTTTCCGTTTTCCGCTCCAAAACAGAATAAGCAAAAAAGATGACAAAAATAAAATTTAGAAAATATGGGGATGGAAACGAAAAAGACCGCTGCGCAGTAGAAAACACGAGGCTGGACGTTTGGAAATTTTTAAGAAATATTAAATAAAATATTTGTATGCGGTAAAATAGCATCTATCGTGCTCTTGAAAATCTGTTGGAATCTTTATGTAAGTGTTTATAAAATATGCTTTAACACCAAACTTTTTTTTAGCATTGGAAAGTAAAACTTGCATCATATAAAAACTTGTGTTAGCGGGGTACTAAAATCTAGAGATTATTAAATCAGCTCAGTGTGGTTATAATTAAATGCATGTATGTATGTACATATTAATTTTTGTCTAGTTCCAAGTAGTCATAAAAAGGGTACATATTTTAAAAGCCTTATCCACTTTTAACATTACGTTGCCGCATTACAGTCGAATTACATTCTTGCCCACCGACTTGGTGTAGAGAAAAGATCTTGGATGAAAAGTAGTGCAAATGTCACTGACATCGCTCGTCAAACGCGTGACCACACATGTAATGCAATGGCATACGAACCGGGTCGCCGGCGGTGCAACTTGCGTCCAAGGCAAATCTAGTTTTGTAGCAGTAGCGAGTGGCCTGTCGACGCAGTCGTCCGTCGCGTTCGCAGGAGTGTGTGCATAGTTGAAATGTAAGCAGCCTTGGTTGTATGTTGGGGTCGGTAGTTAGCTGTAGACCGTAGGGAGGAAAACCGGTGTTTGCCGTTAGTTTTTGTTGGTTTTTTTTTTTTTTTAATCTTACATCTTCTGTGTTTGTTAAACCTATATCGATTTGGAGCCGGTATTCACGATATACATATGTAGCTCCTACTGCTATGACAACAACAATATTGGATAGCTCCATGGTTTTGCATGGGCGCGTATCTTTGCACATACATACGTACATAGGCATGTAAAAATTTCGAAATATTGATAAAACTATATTTTGCTGTGGGCATATAGCACATATTTATCTACCAAGAACGAGCTTGGAATCACGCATAAATCACGTTGTTTTGGCAACTAAAACCAACAATATATAAATATCAAATGATAGGTACATACATACATACATTGTACTCATGTATGTACTTACTAGGAATGTTAATCCCGAGACCCCGGGATCCCGGCCTTGTTTAGGTCCCGAAAATCCTGGGATTCTTGGCCTTGAGCAGATTTTTATTTCTTTTTTCGAAAGCTAAAAACCGGTATTACTTAATAAAATAATAAATTTACCTTTTTTGAACAAACAATTGTTTTTCTGGAATACCGCTGGGAGACCGCTGGGTGACCCTGTGTTTAGTTTTATTCCAAAATGTTTATTCCTGTACTCTACTATCTACATATATGAAAATAATAAACGTCAAACCAACATTTTATTTCAAAGAATGAAACCGATTCAAAATAACGTTCCGGTTTCGGTTTCGGTTTTGCCAAATGTTTCGGTTTCGGTTTTGGTTTCGTTCTTTTAAATTTGTTTCGGTTTGGGTATTCCAAAAAAAAAAAATTAAAACAAGTTTGACAAAAAAAAAAATATTAAATAAATATTTACCTTCCAATGTTTGTTTTTGGAGAAACTAAACATTGTGATTAATTTTAATTTATATAATGAAAACACCTCTGAATCAATTATACAAATTAAGAGCCAGGGAACGGATTTTTAGGACCTAAAAACCTATAAAAAAGCCAAAAAATAATAATGAAATATGCTAGAAAAGGCACAATAAAATAGCGAAATAGGCACTAGATATCGCGAAAAATGCAAAAACCATTTGTTTAAAAATGTTTATTTTACAAGTGAAAAAGAGAAAAACTATGAACTAGTTTCATTATATGAAAAATTTCTATTTTGAATCTTTGACTATTTTCTCCTTTCGAGTTTTTAACTCACAAAACTTTAATCTCTATAGTTGTAGTAGCATTAAACCACAATATTTACATTTTAAAATTTACTGGTAGCATTTTCATTCGATTTTCGTGAAGAAAAGCCTTGAATGTACTAAACGTGCGCTCGACGTGAGTTGATACAAGTGGCGCCCAATTTAAATATGGAACGTTCAAAACTTTCATATTGTCAGGAAGAAGAGCACAAGAAATTTTCTTAGTCATATCTTATACGCCATTTTATATGAAGGTTTTGCTTTTATTGAGCACTGCGTACTGGCCTTTAAGGTAGGAAAGGCAAGTATTTAAAAAAAGGCAACATCAAATGTGTATATATGGAATCAGAGAAAGCTAAATCGAATATACTCTACCTCTTCAACAGAAAAAAGGCAATTTCCATAAAATCCGTTCCCTGCTAATAACCATATTCCACCACATTTGCTTAGATCTAAATGCAGAAATTAGTTTATTATATAATAAGGGTTGTTGCTGATAGGTATTTGATACATATAGGTAAATGTGATTTTCACAGAAATTTCGTTGATATTATTTAAAATCACAATATCTTAGACGTTGAGGAAGAAAATCGAAAACTACATTCCATTGATGATATTAACAAACAAAGTCATCACCAGATACACAGCAACAACGTCATCACCGGATTCATTTAAATGTTTCCTTTCTATTAGCTTTTCTTATTTACCAATTTATTTATTCGTTTACTTAATCTGTGAAAGAACCTTCAAACATTTTAAGTTGGTAATAAAATAAACTAGCGATATCACATTTTGTTCGTCTATCCCGATACAAAATATCTGATTGGTGTTTAGCTAAAATTTTAATGACCATCTGTTTTATATTTGTTTATTTTTATTAAAATGCTTATGTTCTATATAGATTGTACTTACTTGTTCGTATAATTAAGTACATATGCGCGCATATATATATACACAGTCCATACATACATATAATACGTACTTATGCCGGCATTTTTACGTACAAATGTATGTATATAAGCCATATAAAAATACCTTAATAATTGCTAGAGAATCATAAAGATATGTGCATTAGGGTGGTCCTTAAAAAATCAAATGAACGATTTTTTTCAATCTCGCCTCAGTCGGTAATACCACGCTCGCCGATATCACATATAAATTTTGGTCCCGATTGAAGACGGTTAAGGCGTATCCTCTATAGAGACTCGAAACAATTAAAACTAATTTTCTTTTAATCTGATACCCAAAATCAATTCTACCATAGTCGAAGATATCACATATAAATTTTGGTCCCGATTGAAGGCGGTTAAGACGACTTCATAGGGTAATCTGAACTTTGCCCCCTATGCGCCACCCCGTAACCGACCCCAATCGGGGCGAAAATTTATGTGATATCTTCGACTATAGTATCATCGACGTGGGGGTGAAGACTTAAGAAGTCTGATGTAAAAATTTGCTTCCTGCATTTAAGGACCACCCTAATGTACATATATACATACATCTGTACCGTTAAAGTATGTTAAAAGCGATGCGTAGTAAGCGAGTAATTAGTAATTTGTATCACAGAATTTATGAATATAAGAGAGGTTGGGTGAGCGTTGGCAATGTGAAAATTAACACATATACATACATACATACATATGTACATAAGTGCATATAAAACTCAGATAACTAAATTAAAAACACCGTGTGCGCTGTGCACAAGGTAACTTGAAAACAGAGAGCACAACTGAGTAAGAAATGTATCAAAACATGAATACTAGCCTAGTGTTGCATAAACGGTTCTTATTAGGATAGTCATTTACTTTTTCTAAAAGCAGTTCAGGTAAATAAGCTTAAGTTCATTTTTTAAAATAATCACTATATTTTAAAAAATCGACAAAGAAAAATAAGTGGTCAAAACTTGTAAAGAAGTAGTGTCCCTAATTATGTGGCCACCACTTTATATAAATAGCTTTATTGCAGAATAATTAGCTCTGTTCATGAGTTCTCCAGTAAGAAAAGTATCCAGTAACTTAATCAGCCTACACACTAACATATGTGTAAGCGCCAATCTATTATTATTATATTATTATTATTATGTACAAAGTTTAAAATTCGAATTTAAATAGTTTTTGCCAATAATACTTTATAAAAAAATTAATGAACATTAAAAGAAAATTAGAAACTTGTCAAAACGTTGAACTACCGTTTTTTCGTGGGTTTGTTTTTTATTATAGCAGTATTTTTTTTTTAATTTCAGGATTTCATCTTTTATTCCGAAAGAAGTGAAAGTCCTTCTCAAACGCATTAGCAGCCACAAAACTACATAAATCATAAATCAACATTCTAAATAACTCTAAAAACTGACTTACAGTGTGTTGAAAATAGGGAAATAAATGCAAATATAAAAAAATTCCCTTGGAAATACATATAATCAATCTAAATAAAAAAGTGCTGAAAAATCGGTGTTTAGAAAAAGAATTTTTTATCGATCTAACTTTTGTAGAGTGTGTCAAAAAAAAAGTTATCATACATTTCGACTGAAATTTGTGTTACAAAAATGTCCGAATCTGCCGCCATACAAAACTCCTCCGCGAGAAATAAACATTGCCCGCCGCCCCCAAGACGAAATAGTAACAGTGGTGGCGGCGGCGGAGACTCGGAATATCTTGATATAACCAAGGAGGAGTTTGCGCGTATCGAAGATGCTTTAAAAAAAGAAGAATTTCGTAAATTATTTTTCGAATATTGTGAAGAGATACAAGATCCGGAAAATCGTAAACTCTACGAAGCAGAAATCAAACAGTTCGAAGCGGAACGCGGTGTCGACGTTCGTTTTATAAATCCAGAACCGGGATTCGTGATTAAAACCTCAGCCGATGGGGTAACAAAGTGTTTTGTAAATGTGGCGAAAAATGCTGAAGTGGCGCGTCCAACAAATGAGGTGTGTCTACACCCAGAAACGGGAAACCGCGGTCTTAGCTGGGCCATTCCGCTGGCTCAGGCACCACCACGTGAAGACGTGGATGCAGAGAGCAAACGTTGTCGAGTGTACGATGTGATATTCCATCCGGATGCATTGTATTTGTCACAACGAGATTCCGCTTTCCGTAAGTGCCTCATAGATACGGCGCTGGACGCTGTAGAAAGGGAATTCAAGGTGAGCAGATTCCAAACGGAATGAAAAAAAAAACCAAATAATAAACGTATCTTCTGTGCTACTTTTCATTTTCGTTTTAGGTAAAATTAGATCGCACGAACTTGAAATTTCCGAAACTGCAATTTAAGGGCATGGCGCGGCCAATTGTGATACGAAAATTATCCAAAAATGCTCCATCGGAGTCGGCTGAACCACATCCACTTGATGACATATCGCCGGCGAGACCTTCAGCTGATGCTGACACACCTAAATTAATACCGATGAAAACACAGAATTCAACAACAAACCCCGAATTCAACGTTCCCAAATACGTCATCAAGCATCGTCGTGACATTGATCTCACCGAATACACTTACGAATTGGATGCTAAGCTGAGTGTGACGGTACCACGTGAGCTGGTCATTGAGATTGAGTTGCCTCTACTCAAGTCGACTGCCGATTGCAAATTAGACGTGACTGCCAAGTCGTTATATTTATTGAGCGAACGCTCTGGTGCCAAGTATCGCCTCAATTTAGATCTCCCTTATGCTGTGAACGACAAACGCGGTCAGGCACGATTCGATACGGATAAGCGACAGTTGGCTATTACGCTGCCAGTTGTGCAGAATAATCCAAAAAAGCAACGCGCTATGCACGATACACTGTTTCAACTTAATCGCGAGGACAGCGGCGTTGAGAGTGACATTCGCGAAGATGCAAATTTGCAGACAAATAGCGAATCACCGGTTGAAGAGCTAAGTGATGCGGTTGAGGAAAACATCAACACCACATCAGGCGACAATGCAAACTGTGAGTATAATTTGGATGTAATTTTTGCACGTTTCAAATATAAAGGTAACGGTTTCTAAATGTATTTATCGACGGATTTTTGAAGGGAAACTTCTTTACCGGCGATAATGAATTAAAGAATTGTCACGAAAAAATTCAACAAACTCGTAAAAATTTCGAGCTTTTTTATTTATTTTACTCATTTATTTAAATCTATGGTTTTACAGAACCTAACAGACTAGATAACATTTAACTTAAAACTAATAATAATTTGGTCCCAAGGCCAACTTAAAAGAACAGATTTACTTGAAAGATTCTGAGTATGCAGTTTTGCAGCCCATTGAATTCGGGTAGAATAAAGGACAATCTTCAAATGGCTAAAAATTACCGTTGACTTTTTTGTCCCACACAATTAATTTTTGCATAGAAGAAAACCGTAACATCTTCGACAACAAAATCGAAAAATTCAGCGGCAATTTTTAGCCATTTGAAACTTGTACTTCATTCTACTAGAATTCAGTGGGGTGCAAAACGGCATACTCTGAATTTTTCTAGGAAATTTTTACGAAAGTTTGTAGATTTTTTTTTTTATATTGCATAAAGTTTGAAACTTGGATTTTCACGGGTTTTGTTAAAGAAAAAACTTTAGTTTTATAAAAAAAAATAACCAAAAAAATAAAATGTTTAAACTTGTCAAAATGTGGTGCGGCGATAATTTGTTCGACCGCTTTATAAACATAAATACATACATATATAATACATGAAACGAACAAAAAATTTGTCGAGTGAAGTTTCATTTTCGTAGTGTAGCCCAGGTGCACTAATTTTTATGATGAATTAAATATTTTAGGTCTGTTATTAATGTTAAAAAATGCCAAAATCATTTCAAAGTATATTTTTCCATTCATTACTTCATAGCACTTGGATCGTGCGTGCCTACTGGAGTAACACCACAATTATCTTCGACGGTTAGTGTTCCAAGCAATTTCCTCAAAAGCTCCATTCAGTACCAGCTGCCCCCCAAATTCGATTGCAATGTGTTAGACAACGTTATGTCTTTGGTCCTACATGTCCGCAATGTGCAGCCGGAATCAATTGTAATGCTCAAAAGTATGAAGAGTGCACATCTGCAGTTTTCCTCGATTGGTAGCGGCTATTATCCCACACATTACGCATTTTACTTGCAACTACCCGAGGCCTGCAATGCGCAAATATCCTCTTGCGAAGCTGAGGCTTGGGAAAATAATGTAGTACTGAATCTCAATTTAGCCACCTCCTGTGAGAGTATACAAAACTACTTAGTCGGTATCGATGCCAGTGACCTGAAAGAGTACACCATAAAGGGTAAATTACCAATAGGCTACAAGTGTCGACAATCGCGTAAGAAGTCACCACCAACGCCACCGATATCACTTTCTTCCTCACTGGATATTTCGGTGGAACGTTCGGAATGTGAGCGCTCTGTCGAAATTGAAATAAAGCCAACTAACGAAACTCAGTCCACGTGTACGGCCAACACAACCGAAGACGAGGATGGGCTACCCCATGCAACCGAAGCGGCTCCGAAGAAAATGAGTAAAAAACAAAAGAAGAAAAATAAGAAACGCCGCTCTCTTTCCGAATCTGTGTGCGATGATATTAAAGTGTATCAGAAACAGCAGCAACAACAGCAGGAACAGCAGAAACAATTTCTAAAAGAGGCTTCCAAAACTATAAACGGTGATTCGTCCAACTCGCCGGATGAAAACTCATCACCAGAACGCTCCGACGTGATTGCGCCCGCTTCGCAAACACAGTCGGTGGCTGTACCAAATGGCATGCAACAACGAAAGCAGCGAAGCTATTCGGAGTGCCGTAGTGGCGATAGCGTTGTGAGTAGCGGTGGCTCTACTCTACCTCCCTCTTTTAAGGGCATTTTGAAACGCTACAGCCGCTATGGACCGCGTCCGTCGATTTCGGATAGCTGTTCGTCTATCGATGAATGCTCGTCGTTCTCGTGCTCTGTGGACGGTGGCGTGGGGAGCAGTTTGCGCTTCTCACAATCATTCAGCGACATACCAGAGGAAAATGTCTCCAATGGACTTTCGGAGAGTTGCAAAAAGACTGTTAGATTTAATGAGGTTATCAAGGAGCAAGTGTTTAGGTGAGTTTAGTTTGAGTAGAAAAAAAGTTAAAACAAGTAATATTTAGTTAATTTTTTGTAGCAAAATATGGACTTTTTTTTATCGCTAAATTGCTCAATTTATAAATTAATTGAATTCGTTGAGCGGCAAATAAAACAATTGAGCAACGTTTATTCAATATAAATGATCTATTTTTTTGTTTTTTGTTTTGTGTGCTTAAATTACTTTTAAATTTACAATCTTCCTTTATTTTAGGCTAAATTCTAGTATTTTGGGGCAACGAAAGAAGAATCAAAAACGTCGTGATCGCAAACAACGTGCTTTACAGCGTCGCCTCAGCGAAGGCGATTCCGCTGATTATGAAGACAACAGTAAGGTGAGTGTGTGCTTGGTTATTTTAAATCTAAAGATAAAGCAGTTATGCAAAGGAAATGAATACATAGTACCATAACCGTCTAATTCTAAATTTTTATGGAAACACCCATATGTAAATAGTATGTATGTATATATGTAGGTATTATATAAATATGAACAACGACTTGCTAAAGGAAAATAAATAAACTAATGATAGCGATGCCCACTTGATGTACCCATTTACAGATGATGAACAACCACCGATATACATAGTATGTATGTATGTATTTACATATGTATGTATATAGTGTACGTTAACAAGTGCCACTTGTCGTCCCGTCTGCGGCTGTATGTCTGGCGCACGCCAATTTAGCCATTCAAGATTTTATTCCTTAAATTATACAAATCTCTTGTGTTAATATGTATGTACCGACATGTTTACGTAAATATGAGACGGTCACTCGTGCATTTTATTCGTAATCACTCGTCGACTGTTTGTTCAGCGCCTTTGTTTATTTCTTAGCTTAATTACTGCACCGATTGTAGCATTTCGCTGCAAAAGTAGGACAATGTTATTTCTGAAATCGTTTGTTTATAGTCTTTTCAATGCCCAATGTTGTTATTGCATATTTATTCCCCATCGTCGATATGCTACTAACATTCGCCGCAGGTGTGAATGTGTGTGTGTAGGTACATACATATATAATAGAGTCGATTTAATAAAGTTCTTTTTTTAGAAATATGTATTTTATTGCTACTTTCTTCTAACAATTCCCCTTTGGTCTCCTTTCAGCCACTGGGCTTTGAGTCTCATGCAACGTACTTCGCATCGAAATCCAACGGCGGCGATAATGCCGACAACAGTATTCATAAGCCGACACATGCTAGT
>NW_016169378.1:0-12299 GCF_001687245.7 Rhagoletis zephyria
TGGCACCACTGGGCACAACTCTCCTTTCCTCGTCGCTCTTTCTCCTGCAAATATCTACTTGCTGCAGCCAAAGTTGCCGTATATAAATGGGCATTTAAAAGAAACGTTGTCGATGAGATCATTGCCACACATAGAAGAGAATAAAAAAGATTCATCCTAATGCTTAATACATACATCTATTTTTTACGGTTTGAAACCGCTTTTTATTTGGTGGCGCTGGAACATATTCGCAAAATACTCTTGGAAAGTACTGAAGCTGCCAGTTTTATGGTTGGTCCTTTTTCGCTTTTTAAAGATTTTATAAAATATTTTATTTTTTTCGTTTTGCAGTGGAGGACACCGATGGATTTTCTTCAGAGGTATTTCGGTAAAGACTTGTTTTTACCTCCGCCCCAACTGTATGAACTATCGCGATTCCTGAATTATAAACGATTGGATGAATTACTGGAATTTGAGCAAATTCGATCTAAAGAAGGCATTACACATATGCTTCCCGTTATACAGAACTGTACTGACGGCTCTGTTAGTTTGCTACCGGGCGATGATTTTTATCCCAGCGATCCACAGGGCTCGGACCAAGCAGAAGTAATTAATCTTACAATGATGGAATATAGATCAAAGACCCAAAAACTGCATCGCATAGAGTTCTTCAACAACAGTAAACCGCTTATACAATTGAATTGTTCGTCGACAGATGATCATTTTTCACCAACAAACATATGACGGTATACAATATATACTCACATCCGCATGTGTATTTATGTATGTATAATTATATTCTAAGCAAATTGGTGATTTCCAATGCTTAAATTTTTTTATAAAATGGCATTGGGAGAAAATGTTGCACTTTCCCACGAAAGAATGTATGGTAATTTGTGTTATAAAATATAATGGCCCACGGGTTTAAAGTAATTACAAATAAGTAGTATTAACTGTTCAAAATCTGGGTCACCAAAAGTACCCAAAATATGAAATCTAGACTTCTTTTTTTCAGAATGCATACAAATTTATTTATGTAAGCACTTCCTGGAAAACTGCATTTGAATATGTTTTTAGATTTAACCAACTCAATGCGTGAAACAATCTTTTAGATAACACCAACTTTTGTTAGGTAACTGTGGCCGCTACAATAATTACATTTCATAGAAGAAAAACAATTTATAAACAGGGCTGCCAACTATCCTTAGCTATGAGGTGTCATGTTGAGGATAAAAAAGTGCCAAAATGTGGCAAATAGAAAAATAGAAGTGCCGAAAAAGGTGCCATCCTTTTAAATCATTCCCATTTAGCAATAAAATAAGAACCACATTTCTAAAACAAATGCCAAAATAACATAAACCAGTTGAATAACCTTAAGAAATTAGAAAATTTTAGCTGAGAAAAATGGTTTCACAAAAATGTATTGAAATATTACTATTTTTCAATAGTGCCATTTTGGCACTTTGTGCCAAATTGAAAAATCAAGTGCCATTCGATGTAAAATAGGGCCTAAAATGACACGGTTTATAAAAGTGTTTTTAATAGGGCTGATGATTTCACCCGGGTAATGAGCTACCTGGGTAACCGAAAAAATGTGAAGAAGTAAAAATTAAGCGCATTTACGATTATATACCGCAAACGAACGTACATAGGAAAAAACAATAAGAATCTTCCATACCATATGGGGAAATATAATATATATTCGTATCTAAAGGTTGTAGCAATAATTTTACGATTGTAGAAGTATTAAACTGCAGGGAGCTAAAAAAAATAATAATAATTTCTTTTTTATAAGATACTAGCAGAACCGGCTAACTTCGTTCTGCCCAAAATGTTTATTTTTTTATTGAAACTTTTTGGACCAACATTTTCACCAACAATTCACGTTTACAATTTTTATTGGCACATTCATCTGCTAAGATTAGGATTTGGTGGTCATTTGCCGTTTTAAATAACCTAAGGAAAATTTTACATCCGTGAAGAAGTTCTTGAAATTTTCCAACTGTGCAGCGTTTCATAGCACGGTTATTCGCAAAACGAAAGATTGAGATTTTTTCTTTCCTTCGGAACATAGGCTTAGATCTGTCCTAGAAGTTTTACAGTATAGTTGGTGGCAATTTCAAAATGGGTGCGGATCATTGTTCTACAGAAATGCAATATACATATTAGAGTGGTTCATAAAGACACTATTTTTGGAAATTCATAAAAGCTACATCAGAATATTATTATTTGGATTAAAAAAAGTATTTTTTTATTTTGAAAAAAGTTTTTTTTTTTATTTTGAAAAAAAAAGTTTTTTTAGAGGTCGCGCTGTTCGTTTTTTTATAAAAACACTGATTTTCTAATTTTTTTTATTTTCTTGACATGTTAAAATGCAGCTAAAAATGTGGGTTTTACATATAATTACTCTGGTATTATTGGGGAACATTCCCTTAACTACACACCTGTCTTGGACAGTTANCAATGGACCTAGTTCCCGAAAATACGCTCTCGAAAAGACACTAGTAAAATTAAAACGTTGATACTGAACGATTTACGCATTGTCATGGGTTGGAACTTGTTATCAGGGGGTTTCTGGGGTTGCTAATTAGGATTCTGAAGGCAGCTTTTCAAAATTCAAATTTTATCAAAAATAACAATAATTTGAGGTAGGGATTATGAATTTCCAAAAAAAAAATTTAGAACCTCTCTAATACATATACTTATTTCAGACGAAATACCTTAAAAGCTTGAACACATATTAATATTGGAAAATCACATCCATTGGACTAATCGTAACACAGGAGAGTTCGATATACTCAATGGTGCAACAGGTCGATTTAATCTGATCTTCACGGCACCTTTTCTCACTTGGCTATTTTTAGTAATAACTCGATTCCAGAGCCACTTGGCAGCACTTTTTGCAATAGTATTGCTCTTACCATTACCAATACATATTTAAAATATCAGCCAAATCGTATCATAAATAAGATTTTTAGTAATAACTCAACGACAGCGCCAACTGGCGGATTAAATTGGGAAACTAAACCACCAAAGAGACCCACTCAAACACGCAAAATAAAAATTTCGTTAAAATCCGTACAACCATATAGGAGGATTTCACTCACAAACACACCTACAGAAGAATTATAAATACATTCAAAGATAGCTAAAAGTCGGTACGTTTGTAGACCTCAGGCCCCCCTTTTAAAATAGCCCCAATTTTCTCCATGAGTATGGGCTTGATTTCATGTACATACATATCTCCATACGAAATTCCAGCACTGTACATTCGGTTTGTATGGGAGGTGCCACGCCCCCTTTTCCAATACCTCCCATTTTTCTTCATGAGTATGCGATTGATTTCATATATCTCCATACCAAGTTCCAGAACTCTACCATGAACACTTCCAGAGATATGCAGTATGAAAAATTCAGTATGTATGGGAGGTGCACGCCCCCTTTTCCAATAGCTCCAATTTTTCTTCAGGATTATACGATTGATTTATTATTTATTTATTATTTATTTCCAATACTCTATCATGGACATTTCCATAGATATGCAGTATGAAAAATTCGGTTTGTATGAGAGGTGCCACGCCCCCTTTTAAAATAGCTCCAATTATTCTCCAAGAGTATGCGATTGATTTCGTATATCTCCATACCAAGTTCCAGAACTCTACCATGAACACTTCCAGAGATATGCAGGATGAAAAATTCAGTATGTATGGGAGGTGCACGCCCCCTTTTCCAATAGCTCCAATTTTTCTTCAGGATTATACGATTGATTTATTATATCTCCATACCAAGCTCCATAACTCTACCATGAACACTTCCAGAGATATGCAGTATGGAAAGTTAGGTTTGTATGGGAGGTGCCACACCCCTTTTTACAACAGAGTATGCTATTGATTTTATGTATCTCGATACCAAGTTCCAGTACTCTACCATGAACACTTCCAGAAATATGCAGTATGAAAAATAGGTTTTGTATGGGAGGTACCACGTCCCCTTTTCCAATTGCTTAAGTTTTTCTCCAACAGTATGCGATTGATTTCGTATAGCTCCATATAAAGTTCCAGAACTCTACCACAAACACTTCCAGAGATACGTAGTATGAAAAATTTGGTTAGTATTGGAGATGCCACGCCCCCTTTTCCAATAGCTTTACTTTTTCTACCATGAACACTTCCAGAGATAGGTAGTATGCAAAATTTGGTTTGCATGGGAGGTGCCACGCCCCCTTCTCCAATAGCTCTAATTTTTCTCTAAGATTATGCGATTGATTTCGTATATCTCCATACCAAGTTCCAGAAAAATGAACGTGAAGTGTCTCGAACTCTACCACGAACACTTTCAGAGATATGTAGCATGAGAAATTCGGTTTGTATGGGAGGTGCCACGCCCCCTTTTGCAATAGCCCCAATTTTTCTCCAAGAGAATGCGATTGATTTCGTATATCTCCATACGAAGTTCCAGAACTCTACCATGAACACTTCCAGAGATATGGAGTATGAAAAAATTCGGTTTGTATTGGAGATGCCACGCCCCCTTTACATATAGAATTTTTTTTAGCCTAAAACCATCCTTGTGACACGTGTGGCAGTTGTCTGAAGTTTCAGAAAAATCGGTTCAGCCGTTCTCGAGCTTTGCGAACACTAAAAAAACGGCTTTTAAAATACATATATGTTAGTATATATGACTAGGTAAGAATGTTACTCATACGTCATGTATGTACTTTTAATGATAATAAGTAACTACTTGACAAAAATCAACACCAGGGAGAGCCGAAATACACAAAGCGAAAAATAAAGCACATAAGAAGAAAAGAACAAAAGTCTGGGGAACGTCCTGCTAGAGAACGAGGCGAGAACAAAAGTTTTGAAAACTAAGAATGAGAAGAGCGTCTGCGTGTTCGGAGGAAAAGTTTTTTCAGTGAGAACCACGGATGTTAATTCTAAGCCAGAGGAAAGCTGGATCATTTCAACTTCCAGAGCGTTTATCATTATGGTGAACTGTCCATTTATGGAAAAATTTTTCATTTTCTGTGAAAGAAAAGTTCGTGTCTAAGTCTTTCGTTCACTTTATTTGCATAATTATCTTTCAGTTCTTTTTTTTAGCTTTAATATTCACACATTTCAAGGTCATACAACGTTATGAGATACCTCAGAGAAGATTTGTTCCTTTTTCGTTCTCTATAAGAAAGTTCCTGGGATTTTAGCTCCCAAATTGTTCTTCGAGAGAAAGTTAATTAGAATTTAGTTCCCATTTTATTCTTTGCCAAAACGTTCAGGAAAAAATTGTTAGCATCTTGTTCTCTTAGAAATATTCCCGAAAGTATTGTTCGCATTTTGTTCTCTCTGGGAACGTTCCACAGGGTTTTGTTCTTATATAACTTCCAATGAGAACGTTCTTGTCAGGTTTGTTCTCATTTTGGTTTTGGTTTTGACGCGTTCTTGGGAACAGAACTACGAGAACGACATTTACTTTCGATCATAAATTTTGTTCTCGGTCCGTGTTTTAAAATATTAATCTTATTTACATAGTATAAAGGAAAGTCGAGATTCTTTGTACGCGGTAATCTCGAAAACTACTGAACGGATTTTGACAAGATTTTCTCTAATATACTCTGTATCGACAGGAGAGTGACCTTTATTACTTGGAATTTTAATAGGGTTGCCACCTGTCTAAAAAACTATAAGATCGTTCGTTGGATTACATAAGATGAGGTGTCAAATGAAAGTGTTTGGCCTATAGAGAAGCACTAATGTTTTTTTTGAATAGGGTTGCTACCTGTTAATAAAATTACTATATTCAATCATAATAAGCGTAGGCATCAGTTCTGCACCTTCACTGTTACAAGAAAAGACTTAGCCTCTACATGTGCAATAATGTCTTATTTTTCTGAGTAGGGTTGCCACCTATTGAAAAGTAGAAAGAATTTCGACGTTGTTTGGATTACAAAATGAGATACCAAATGAAGGGGTCTATCCTTCGCATGTACAAAAGCTTTCAGTTCTTGAATAGGGTTGCCACCTATTTAAAAATTACTATCTTATATACATAGTATAAAGGAAAGTCGAGATATTTTGACCACGATAATCTCAAAAACTACTGAACGGATTTATATGAGATTTTTTAAGTATAATCTGTATCGATAGGAATATTATCTTTATTACTTTAAATTCCTCTAGGATTTCCACCTGTATAAAAAATTATTAGATCCACACCGTTCATTGGATTACAAGAAATAAGATGCCAAATAAAAGGGCTCAGCTTTTAGATGTTCAATAATGTATTACTTTTTGAGTAGGGTTGCCGGCTATTTAAAAATTATGTATGTATAATACGCGAGGGAATTTTTTGTTAATGACATTAGATTTGCACAGTTCATTCAATTTAAAAAGATGAGGTGTCAAAGGAAAAGGCTTGACCTTCCGATTTGCAGTAAGGTTTTATTTTTCGAAGAGGGTTGTAACATGTGCGAAAAATTAAAACATGTGGGCTGTTCGTTAGATTACAAGAAATGAGGTGTTAAATGTAAGAGTTTGGCGTCCAGATGCGCAATTATATATTAGTTTTTAGTAGGGTTGCAACCTGTTTAGTTGTCAATCGCATCTTATTTAATATCTACACATTCAGCGCGTGGCGAAGCCTCGCGCAGACGATGTCGGCTAGTATTTAATATTATTTAAAATATACATACATACATACAAACATATGTACACATGCATGTATGTATATGCATTTAATAAATTAGAAGTTTGAACTTAAGTACAGAAACTAATGTTTTAATTTACTTTTCTTGTCTGCGTCTACTCAGGCTAGCAGATAGGTGTACATAGTCGCGTACATTCTAGACATAAAAAAAGTTATTAAAAAAAATTTTCTCATTGGAAAAATATTTATCCTCACCAAAAAGATTATAAAAGAAGCTTTATGTCGCGTTACCCTGTTGTTTTTCGTTTAACCGGCATCAACATATGTATATTACCCGGGTAATAAAAGCCCCGGGAAATGCACGGGTAATCGGGTCCCCGGACATTATGCGAATTACCTGAGCACCCGGGTACCCGGGCATCATAAGCCCTAGTTTTTAAGCCCCAAGTGAAGTATGAATATCGATTCTCAATTTTGATTGCAGTACACACATTTTATAATGGGGAGTATTCTTGTTTTCGCACGAATCGAAAATCATGAAATTTTTCTATCATTTTCTATACAAAAATTCCAATTTTTCGATTCGTACGAAAACAAGAACACGCCTCAATTTCTGGCAATTGTGTTAACAAATAATACAAATAGCGTCAAAAGGAAACTGTTTTTTCTTCTTTTGTACGTCTATAAAACGAATGTGGCTTTGTCCAGTATGAAAATATGTAGTAAACTAGTAAAACAACAAAAGAGACGAATTCTGTTATGTCGCATTTTCCCCCTGAGACGTTGGCTATCAAAATTGGCGCTGCAATGCTTTGGTCAACGTAAAACTTTTGAAATCTTTTGACGCGAATACATATCGCACCTCCTCTTCAAAAGAGGCACAACTCGAAAATCAGATCCGGAAATGAAACTGCGTGTGGATTGTACAGATTCAACGCAATTAAGAGGTTTGTTCCACACGAGCCCGTGGGATCCCAAAGCTGCCCAAAACAGCCCAGAAAGCGTTCCTCACGCTAGAAAAATGGGTAATAGAGAGCGAATACATTCCACTTTTGTATCGTAGGTAAATGTCTTTTTCTTCGTGCCCGAAACCGCCCGGACTTTTTTTCTGCGCACAAAAGAGCAAAAAGTCAAATTGCAATAATAGCTGTTGTTTGCTTACATCCAAAAACAAATTTTATAAAACACAAAAGTGGAAAATACCACAAAAGTTTCAGAAAATGAAGGTATTTGGTAATTTTATTAGCCATATAAGATAGATACTCATTAAATCATTGGTTTTCTTTCAGACTCGTTTAATTCTTATTTTCCATATTTTGCAAATAAAATAAAGGATGTAGAATGAAAAAGTGGTGTCTAAGCTTAATTGAAATTTCAGTTGAATAAACTTTAACTGTTTTCCGCACTTGTCAAATCGCAAAAATAAAAACAAGTGAAACAGCTGATTTGTTGATTACGGGCACGAAATGTGGTTTTTTGCGTTCCGTTTTCTGTTCGTTTCCGGATACTAAAAATTGTAGTGATCGCTTTCGCTTAGCGCATACGGAATATGAAGTTGTTGTTTAATTATGCTATGTTGACAGCATATGTGTAATTCTTCTATATTGGCAGGAAGCTAACTTCTCAATGTGTAAGCATTCCGAAATCAAAACGAGACAGTCTAGTACCGTTTTTGTGTATGCATTGTGTACGTGAGTACCGTCTTTGTGTATGTGTTCTGTACATGTTTATTTATAAACGTTATGTGTACCTGTATTTGTACGTGTTTATTTATATATATGTACCGTAATGTTTTCGGACGGTACTAGCTGTTACTGTCAATATGTATATGGTTGACAGGTATTGAATTTTTGCTGTGGAAAATTACAATGATCGTTTGCCAAATTTTTGCGTAAGCAGCTTACCATGTACGAAAGGTAAGTATTTAAAATTAGGGTGCAATAACTATTGTGTAAGCAACTTGTTGTTGCATGTGGAACTATTATTGCTATTGTTTTAATTGGTGGTCTGGGTGCATTCGAAAACGTCAAAATACAAAGCATCAGTATCTTTTATTTCTCAACCGCACTAGGAATAGAGGTCCTACTTGCGCAACCTAGTTGATAATTAACATCTAACCGTGGTTGCGCACATTTTGCATTACAATCTGCTGAAGTTTAGAAATAAAAGAGACTGAAGCTTAGTACTTTGAAGTTTTCGAATGCACCCTCTATTATTGGTGGAATGAAAAGAGATTTCTGGTTTCTGGGTCTCAATATGTTATACAGTATATTTTGCTTTGCTGCCTTTATGCTTAAGTGCACATTTAAGATACCTACCGTAGAATGCGCATTAGCGGCATTATTTTTAACATTTATAAGGAAACTCCTCCGATAGGTGCATTCAACATATCTGCACATTGGCGATACCTGCCTTAAAAATTGTGCAACTATTATTAACTATCAAAGAAAGTATTAGGTTTACCTGCACTGGCCCTACAATTACCTACTTTTACAAGCTTTTATTTATTTTGTTCATCTCGCAGAACAACGAAAATGGCTATCAATTCATGTAGTTATATAGATAATTAGATACCATTCGGTAAAAATTTCGCTTGCAGTAATTTCTACGTGGTAAGTGCTCCTCCATTATTTGGTTTCATAGGGATTTGGATACCTTCCTCATTACAGTAGTAAAGAAAATTCGCTTAAGTGCTTTTTTCGGTTAAGTGCACAAGTTTTTCGTGCAAAGAAGGATGGGCAGCTAAGCAAAATATACTGTATGTACTCATTGATGACATGTGTTCTAATTTCCTTACATTGGTTAAATAAAGTTGATGCAGATAGTCCAGATCATGATACAAAAAGAAGGTAGTTTCAATAAACAGCTTTTTGATTAAAATGCGGATTTTTGACAATTTCTTAATTGTAAAAATTGGAAGAGATGTTACCCGATTTAAAATAATTCATATCTTATCTTAAAAATGTTTAAATTTTACATTAAATTCGATAACCTCTTCGAAAAAACTTTATATTAAGTTAATAAAATTTTTGTGAACATATTTTAAAAATCTTAGTGTCAGCAATAAAAAAACAGCTCATCATATAAATTTAATCGCCGTTCGGAGTCAGCGTAAGACTGCAGGTCCCTCCCATTTGTGTGACAACAAAGGCGCACGCTACAAATCGGAGGAGAAGCTCGGCCAAACATTGATATAGGTGTAAGCGCCAATTTGTTATTATTAAAAGCAATTTACAAAAACTGGCGTTGATTTTTTGAAATTTTATTACTAACGGTCTCCCGCATTTTACTTCATAAGGAATTCATGCCTATATGGAAAAAAATTCAAAAATCCGTCACAAAAAAAAATTTCAAAAATTGACGAGACCTTTTAGCCGGTTGAAACTGGCATGAGCTATAAAACCGTTTCTCATTAAAAATGGCCTCAAGCTCAATAAAAATTCTTGAATATAATTGTTATAAGGCCATAAATAAAAAAACAAATAAATTAAGGACGGGTACACCTAAAAGTTAAACAATCTAAAAATATAATTATTAACACAAACTAACAAAACCAACAACCGCATGATCAAGTTTAAATAGCACTGGAATAGCTGCGCTTGATTGTAGCTGACTCACATGAAAAAAGTGGAAAAAGCAACAACAGTTTATAAGGCGAGCTTAGCACAGTGCGTAGGCAAATGGCTGATTCAGCTGGGGTCGTCGGTTCGAATCCCGCTGAAGAAGTCTGATGAGGAAATATGGTGATTTCCGAAATAGCTATCACTTCTATCATTTTTTAAAATTGTTGTTGCTTTTCCACAATAGTTTTTCATCGAAAACGGCCTCAAGCTCAATAAAAATTGGTGAAATAATTATTATAAGGCCATAAACAAACACACAAAAAAACAAAAGTTAATAAAAAAGTATTCGAAAAAATAATCAGTGATTAACTTTCTTAATAAAAATAAAGTCGGCATCATTTTTTAAGGTAATGTCCAAAATATCAACAAGTTTTTTGGCGCGGAATCCACCAGGCTAAAAAATGGAAAAAATATGGTTTTCTTCGAACATTTTCGGCCTTCGTCACAATAAAGCAGTTTCCTATAGTCTTCATTATCCAAGTGTTTTCGGTGCAAAACTATTTGTAACGTAAGTCTTTTTACTAAATGAATTTTCAGGTAACATTATTTTTTATTTAGTTAGAGATAGGGCTCATATGAAAGCAACATTGTGAGCTATTCAACGTGCTATTGACCCATTTAAAATTTATACTCTTTCTAACTCAAATAGCTAGGCTCAGGAAATAAAAGAACGCGAGAATTATATTATTTCAAAAAGGAACGAGGTCAAAGGAAGCAAAATAAGAAGCTAAAAGAAGAAGATTTTCTGATTCAATAGTAAAAATCTATTCGAATTATTTTAACTATTTTTCTAGTACTATTATTATCCTTCAAAATGAACTCTCGAATGGTGCTATACGATTTTTCCCTCAAGAGTTACGGCCACTTAAACAGCCGTGTCCTCGAATCTAACATCGCCAAACCAAGCATATGCTTTCTAACTCATTATGTCATCTTCCAATAGCCATAATTCTGAAGGAAAAATCGTAAAGTACAACTCGAAGGCGCATTTTGAAGGGCAAGAATAGTATTAAATCAGAGACATAACTATTATAAGAGCAAATAATTAAAATCAGTCAAAAATCATTATATTAAGGTAAATATTTTTCGAGTCATCTATAATTATTATTCAACGACTTATATTTTAAAAGTCCTTTCATAATAATTATCAGAGAGATAAATATTTTTAAATCTTCAAAGACTTTTATTTTAAGATTTATATTATAAAAGTTTTTTCATAATAATAATGAGCGCGAAAAAATTCTTGAAGTCTTTAAAGACTTTTATTTTAAGACTTATATTATAAAAGTCTTTTCATAATAATTATGAGCGCGAAAAAATGTTTTAAGTCTTAAAGACTTACATTATATAAGTCTTAAAAAAATAGTAATCGATGACTGAAAAAAAAATTTCTCTCACATAATTATTATCAAAAGGCTTTTATAATTCTTACGAAATATTGGATGACTTTTTTAAAACTCCACCATGAAATAATTATTATTCTGGGTCTCTGTATTAAATGGCCTAAAAGCCGTTTTTCGTGTACTTAACCGCGAAAAACCTCAATATCAGCGAATAGTTGTAAGCTCGAGTTCTAAGCAGAAAATTACTTCTGAAACGACCTATGCTGCACAACAACAGAAACTTATAAATCTGTATTCATATTTATCATGTTCTTAATTTCTTTGGATTACATGTCAAACCGCAAGTATTTTTCTGTAACAGTGACTATTTTTATAATAATATTTTATATTAATATTGACCTCAAAATTAATTTTATCAGTTCAGAAAATACGTAGTTTTTAAGTTATATAAGGAGAGCAGACTTTTTCGATAATATAAAGCAGCTTTAAATAGTACCTCCACAAATTGTAATGTAACAGTCCGCTGTTGAAACATTTATAGCTCCTAAACAACAGGAGGTTCAATATATTTAGATATATACTAAATATTGCAACATACTTATGTTTTCAGATGCAGGACTGTGAGCCAAAACGTACTGAACCAGTACGCGTTTGGGCCGTATGATCATTTTCTTTAATTTGTAGTCAGAAGCAATCAGCACGAATCGGAATATAT
>NW_016169378.1:14475-17547 GCF_001687245.7 Rhagoletis zephyria
CTTAAAGACTTACATTATATAAGTCTTAAAAAAATAGTAATCGATGACTGAAAAAAAAATTTCTCTCACATAATTATTATCAAAAGGCTTTTATAATTCTTACGAAATATTGGATGACTTTTTTAAAACTCCACCATGAAATAATTATTATTCTGGGTCTCTGTATTAAATGGCCTAAAAGCCGTTTTTCGTGTACTTAACCGCGAAAAACCTCAATATCAGCAAATAGTTGTAAGCTCGAGTTCTAAGCAGAAAATTACTTCTGAAACGACCTATGCTGCACAACAACAGAAACTTTTAAATCTGTATTCATATTTATCATGTTCTTAATTTCTTTGGATTACATGTCAAACCGCAAGTATTTTTCTGTAACAGTGACTATTTTTCTAATAATATTTTATATTAGTATTGACCTCAAAATTAATTTTATCAGTTCAGCAAATATGTAGTTTTTAAGTTATATAAGGAGAGCAGACTTTTTCGATAATATAAAGCAGCTTTAAATAGTACCTCCACAAATTGTAATGTAACAGTCCGCTGTTGAAACATTTATAGCTCCTAAACAACAGGAGGTTCAATATATTTAGATATATACTAAATATTGCAACATACTTATGTTTTCAGATGCAGGACTGTGAGCCAAAACGTACTGACCCAGTACGCGTTTGGGCCGTATGATCATTTTCTTTAATTTGTAGTCAGAAGCAATCAGCACGAATCGGAATATATTTATAATAAAAGCCTATAACGAAGGAGCAAATACGTTGTAAAAAATTAATAACAAGTTATGGTTCTGATATTTCGGGCGCCTTAAGAAGCCCGGGCCCGGGGGGACTCACCTCTTATCCCCTCCTTTGGACGGGCCCGCGTACATCAAGCCATTTGTATCTTCCACGAGGGCTAATCAATATCCAACATTATCTGTTGGCAGATCCTTTAGGTGAACATAGCTGTACTGGTCCTCGCTTTTTTTTGCTTGAAGCTCCCACACAATCCACAATCCACAACCACACTTAAGAGCGAAATACACAACACAAGCGGCTTGACAAACCCAGAAAAATATCCCTTTGCTTCAAGCCATTTGTGTTTTGTATAGGGGTGTTTAAAGGTTTGACAAGCCGTTTGAGGGAAATTTGAACAAAAACCTAAATTTTTTTATTTTATGAGCGCAATGTTCACGTTTGATCAAACCGCTTGCGTTGTGAATGATAAATTCTCCTCATTTCCAAAGCAATTTTCTCCGATTGAGGACGTAAGAGAGGAAAATGGAAGAAAATAAAAATATTTAATATTGTAAACCGGAAGAAAACTAAAATTCTTTGCTTCAACGAGTCATGTTTGCATGGTGTATGGCGAAATGGGAAAAGTTGGTTTGAAGTGTGTTTGACAAGCCGCTTGTGTGGTGTATTTCGCTCTTAAATCTTCCACCCATAAATGCATGGTGTTGCAGATATACAACAGCATGTTTTCTTGAATTTCCATAGACACATATATACCACATGTATAAAGCAAATTTAATTGAATTATAGATGTCTAGGTTATGAATGGAATTTTTTATACACTTTAGTAAGAAAATAAACCAAGCTTGGAACAAAACGACATTCTAATTTTTTATAAATCAAAAAAAGTGCTGCCATATTGCAAAATATATCTTGCAGTGTGTGATTTATTTACATCATACATTGATACAATATTCTTATTGTAATATTCATTTGAATGGTATGTCGCAGTTTTGCAACAATATGCATTTAAGGGTTAGGCCGGGTTAATATGGCTGCTTTCCGTAATGCATCAACCGTGGTTAAATTCCGAATGGGAATTTAGTATTGGAACTTTGTTTCACTTCGATAAAAGGTTTTAATTTTTTCCAATAGTGTTATTGAGCTGGAAATAAAATAAAATCTAAGCGGTAGAAGTCATAGCTCCTATTTCGGAGATCACCATATCTCATCAGATTTTTTTTCTAGACTTCAGCAGGAATCGAACCCGCATCATCGATGTGCAAAGTCAGAATCGTTAATCACTGAGAAATGCACACTCCGTAAGCTCTTCTTGCTAATCCATTTCCTTATTCAACCTAATACTATCAAGTGCAACTGATTCGCCGCTATTTTACTTTTTATTCCTAAAGTTTGTTTTATTTATTAGGTTAGGTTGGAGTGGCTGTCCCGCGTAGAGGGCGGAGCACACGTGGGCTGGAAACGCCCGTTGTGATACCACTGGCCGAAGCCATTTGTTTCTTTCCCTCCCTTAGTAATTGAACCACCGAGAACGACATTTACTTTCGATCATATATTTTGTTCTCGGTCCGTGTTTTAAAATATTAATCTTATTTACATAGTATAAAGGAAAGTCGAGATTCTTTGTACGCGGTAATCTCGAAAACTACTGAACGGATTTTGACAAGATTTTCTCTAATATACTCTGTATCGACAGGAGAGTGACCTTTATTACTTAGAATTTTAATAGGGTTGCCACCTGTCTAAAAAACTATAAGATCGTTCGTTGGATTACAAAAGATGAGGTGTCAAATGAAAGTGTTTGGCCTATAGAGAAGCACTAATGTTTTTTTTTGAATAGGGTTGCTACCTGTTAATAAAATTACTATATTCAATCATAATAAGCGTAGGCATCAGTTCTGCACCTTCACTGTTACAAGAAAAGACTTAGCCTCTACATGTGCAATAATGTCTTATTTTTCTGAGTAGGGTTGCCACCTATTGAAAAGTAGAAAGAATTTCGACGTTGTTTGGATTACAAAATGAGATACCAAATGAAGGGGTCTATCCTTCGCATGTACAAAAGCTTTCAGTTTTTGAATAGGGTTGCCACCTATTTAAAAATTACTATCTTATATACATAGTATAAAGGAAAGTCGAGATATTTTGACCACGATAATCTCAAAAACTACTGAACGGATTTATATGAGATTTTTTAAGTATAATCTGTATCGATAGGAATATTATCTTTATTACTTTAAATTCCTCTAGGATTGCCACCTGTATACAAAATTATTAGATCCGCACCGTTCATTGGATTACAAGAAATAAGATGCCAAATAAAAGGGCTCAG
>NW_016169379.1:0-1954 GCF_001687245.7 Rhagoletis zephyria
GGCGGGATTCACAGTGCTTAGTTAAACGATTGTTAACTTAACCACCAACTAGAGTTTAACTTTGAATTTATATTCACAGTCACATAGTTAACTATGAAAATTCATATCGCCTGAAAATATACAAATTCTTAATATCAATACTGTTCTATTCAAATTTGAAATTCGTTCCACAAAAAAAATTTAAATTTCACAAGAGTTTGACTATGGAGGCATGCTGGTTTAAACTTTTGTTAACTAAACGTTGTGTATATCAAAATCAATAGTTAAACTGTTGTCAGTGGTTAACTACGCACTGCGAATTTCGCCCTAAATATAGAAAAATTACATTAGCCCGTAGTGTTTTATATAATTTATGCTATTTGGAACAACTGCTAAAATTGGTTTACAGGTCTATTCTGCACGTTACCGAAGATTTTGTAACCGGAAATTTTTATTACCAAAAAATGTTACCAGTTCTTGTCACCGCGATTCTAGGTTCGTTGGTAATGCAGTTAAAATATTCAGCAATTCAGCTATGCAAAATTGTGCAGATTCTGGCATTGCATATTTCACGGGGCAATACTTTGTTACCAACTTATGAGATGGTAACAAAATTTACCGGTTACGAGAGTAGAGAGAATGCGAAAAGGGTTTAAAAATTGACGGGAACTTTATTTACCGGTTACAAACTTTTTATTACCAGCGCAGAATAGACCCGTTAGTGTAATAGAAGGGGCCGCTACTCTTTTTGGCGCGAGTATGGGCGGCTTTTCTTTTCGTAGATCCTTAACGGAGCCCTTGCATTACTTTTTGGTAAAGGAATGAAGATCCTACTCTGCTCTACTCATTAGTTATACCGTTTTGAAGAAAATATTTCTTGAAAAATAAGCCGCGTTTTTAATAAAAATGGCCGCCACTCTTTTTGGCGCGAGTATGCGGGGCTATTCTTTTCATACATCCTTAAAGACCCCTTGCATTACTTTTTGGTAAAGGAATGAAGATCCTACTCGGCCCTACAAATTAGTTATACATTTTTGAAAAAAAATATTTCTTGAACAATAATCCGTGTTATTAAGATATCCATAATTTGGCAACAAAATTTTATTATGTAATATTTCATATGAAATCATCATTTTCCATTTTTAAGAAGTAACACTCAAAAGCAATTACTATTATAATTTAAAGTTTCCATAAACAAAAATTTAAGTAAGCTATCAACTCATAACTGTTAGAACAAGCTAAGATCGAATTCGTTGAATTAAATGGATTCAACGCTTGCTCAGCACATATTATTAAAAACGCCAGCCAGATTTGAGTTCGATGGACATTTCTGAATAGGAATGGCTTTACTCCAGTTAATTTATAACAGGTTAAAAATAGGCCTTTTTCGCGTAAAACATGCCTTATCCGACCACTGTGTGCCGGTAAAAAATTAAGAACACATATTTTAACAGGAAAAGAACGAAAATAATTCACTACAAAATACCATACATATTTATGTCTAAAGTTAGTTTATAATCAAGCAGACAGTTACAATCTTGTGTAAGTATGTTTAATAGAAACATTGACAGTCTAATAGTGGTTCAGGTAAATGGTAGGTTTCTTTTAAGTGGATTGTCACCCTGCCACAAGCAATTGCCATTTTGATTACACAACTCGTGCAACCTACAGCCATTTGGCGGCTTTAATGAATTTCAGTTCGTTATACAGAAAGAGGTTGCTGCACTCTAAATCAGTGCCGGCCACACTAACACAAAAACATTTGCATAAGTGTGTGTGCCAACCGGAGTGCGCGCTTCAACAGTGGGTCTAAAAAAAAAGTGAACTGTGACATGGTGAAATCAAAAACAATTTTTTTTTCAGATTTTTTTTTAAATTTGCAATACGAGCATTTGCCTTGCGTTTGACGTGTATACACTCAGAAAAAACACCATATCTGGATCAAAGAAAACTTTCCTTACTTAAAAAAAAAAAC
>NW_016169379.1:10296-17547 GCF_001687245.7 Rhagoletis zephyria
AAAAACTTCGAAATCTCAGCTACGATTTCATGCACAAAATGTTAGCGAGTGCCCCACACAACAAACACCAAACATCCTACGCTTGATTGCTCATACGCCCCGTGGCACTCGCCAGTGTATGCGTTGCAAAGCGAAGCGAAGCAGAAACTGCCAAGCAATCAAAGTGATGTACCGACATACATATGTACATAAACAAAGGTATGTATGTGCATACAAGGCGCTACGAGAAATGGCAAAATAACTGCCATAAAAATGGAGAGCATAACAAAAACAACTAAGAATAACAATGGCAAACAACGAACACACGGCAACTAACTGGAAAAAGGAAAGAAATTCGATTTGAATGAAATTTCCACAAATGCCTGAAAGGCTTATGAATCGCAAGAGTCACATCAATGAAGTGAGAAAACATAGCAGGTTTTAGAATTTCAAATGTTCATATGTACGCTATGTGGGTGTTGTTAGAAAATCAAGCCTAGGGAATACATATACAAAGTTTATTCAAGCCCAGACATGCACAAGTTTTTAGCTAACAACATACAAAGTTTATAGATTTGTACAACTGCACATAACAAAATGTTTACATTTGCGGTAATGTTTTGTAAATGCGAAATGATGTGTATAACTTAAGCATTGTATAAATATAAATATGTTGATTAAATGTAGATATAGAAATCTCCAATAACCTGCACCATTTCATCTTCAGTGTTCATTTCAGAAGAATTGCTTCCACAAATAGCAAGCTATAAGCTTATAAAGCAATCAATGTCGTCATTCTAATCAAGCTGGTATATAATTTAGTGGCATTCTGCTTATTTATAGAGCAGCAAAAAACATCTGAAATTAGACTAATTGTGTAGTTCTCTTAAGGTTAGTTTAAAACGAAGTATAGAGTAGATACGACTTCGTCGTTCTCTAATAAATTGTGCCCGGTACGATCTGATGTTAAGTTTAGCCTCACCTCGTGAATTCTAATCGGCCAGTGTCCTTTTAGTATATCCACCAGCATTAAAACTTACGGCTTGTAAGCCTAAGCAGATCCTTTTTTGCACCTGCGGTCCACCTTTGACCAGAAAGACTTTGCAGTGGCACATGGCATAGTCATGGTCTAGAATTCGATGAGCTGACACGTGGCGCATCTGTTTAAAAGTGGTCCGCTTATAATCAAAGGAACTTCCGCTCTCTCTTTTCTGGCTGAGATGGACTAGATAGTGCCTTACCTGGCCAACTTATCCGTCACGCAGTTTCCTGTAATATCACACGCCTTAGAAAGGAGTATAAGTCTAACAAGAATATACTTGCAGGCAAACAAAAGATAGGTCAGACATATCTAAACTAGCTTTGAACACACCTAACAAGCCTAAGAATCTGAAAAAGTTTAAGCACCGTTTGGTTAGTTATTCAACCAGACCTGCGATTCTAGATCATAAGGGCTTCGACTGCAACGAAAGAGCAGATACTCTCCCGAAATACGGAGCCCTACTGGAAATGTATTTCCCCAGCTACAGACAAGGTATACGCGGTATACGCGTCTAAGATGGTGGGAGAATTTGCAGGTTACATCCGTCGTTTATACAATGCAAGAGACTTATTACTCCTTCTCGTAGAGAAGATTCCCGAAACGACTGCTTAGCCGCAGCCGGAAGTGCATAATAACTAACATCACATATCTAGCAGGGATTCGCAGGCTTCAAAATGGGATTCTCTGAAGAGACCGGCTGCAGGTGGTATTGGCTAGCGAAGGAAATCCCAAAGCATATACTAATGACGATTTCGTTTCTACATAAAATGTTGCCTTCTCATCGCCCTCTTCTTAGTGTTTGTGCGTAGAGGGCAAAGAGATGGTTGCATTTTTCGGTAGAAACGAAATCGGCATAAGTATGCAATCGCTTACATGCGAGTGGCTTTAAACTTACGCTGCTTAAAAAATTAATATTCTCTCTGTGGCAACTAATTCCGCAGCTACTTTTCTAACATTTTAAAAATTACCTGAGTATGTTTATTTACTTATTTATTAAATTAAATTATTAATACACTATAATAATATTATTAATACACTGAAGTTAAAAGCACTGACTGCTGGGACTTTCGGCTTTTGTTGAACTTAGGGGCTAGTTAAGAATTTATAGATATTACCTACATATATTTATAAATGAATCCAATTTACTTATCTTATATATACAATACGCGAAGGCATTTTTTGTGCAGCATAAAATATCCCGTTCGTTCGATTTTCAAAAATGGGGTGTCAATTTAAAGCGCTTGGCCTGTAGAAGTGCAAACTGGTTTGTTTTTTTTTTCGAAAAGAGCTGCCACCTGTAAAATAAATAAACTCAAGCTATTTTCTAATCAATGCCTTCAGATCCGCACCGTCCGTTCGGTTTTCAAAAGTGAGGTACCAAATTAAAGGGCTTAGGGTGTGGAAGGTTTTACATTTTCGAAAAAAGGTGCCACTTGTTAAGAAATTAAGCTCAAATTAATTAAAAAGTTAAATCAATTATTAAATGTAAGTATCAATCGAAATGGGTTTGAAACGGCTTTATAACTTAACTACGTATAGGAAGGTTGCCACATGTTAAAAAAAATTTAATTAAATTTTAATTAAAGGAATTTGGTAAGTGAATAAGGTATATGGGTGCCATACAAAAGAGGACTAAGAAGGTAGTAGTTTGAAAATATTTTGAATAGGGTTGGGTTAAAGGGCTAAACTAAAATAATAATAAGTTAAATGAATTACTAACCGATGGTTATTAATGGAAATGGGTTTAAAATCCTTAGTTTAAGAACTATATTTAGGAGGATTGCCACTTGTTTAAAAAATTAATTTCCACTTAATTCATCAGTTATGTGAAATATTTATAACAATGTCAGACGAAACATATTCAAGGAAATTTTAGTTCGAAAATAATTTTTAAGAGGATTGCCACCTGTTTTGAAATTTTAAAATATGGTTATCAGTGTTAAGAAATCTTTAAGCTGAACATTTGTTGTTTTTTTTTGTTGAAAAAATTAAACTCAAATTATTTAATAAGTTAAATGGATTGACAAAAGATAGGTATCAATCGAAATGGGTTTGAAAATAATTTATTTCTAAACTGTATTTAGAAGAGTTGCCACGTACTTAAAAAAAATAAATTCAACTTAAATCATCAGTTAACTGAAATATGTATAACAATGCCAGGCGAAAGATTTTAGTTTGAAAATACTTTTAAAGGGGTTGCCACCTATTTGAAAAGTCAAATTGAAATATCGAAATGTTAGTGTCAAACGAATGAGGTTTAAGAAAACTATAGGCTGATAATATTTTTAATTAGAGTTGCCAACAAATTTTTGTATAGGTCAGCACATCTGCACCGTTTTTTCGAATTCCCAAAATGAGAAGTCAAATTAAAGAACTGGGATTCTACACAGATGTGCACAGGTTTTCTTTTTTTAAGTTGCAGGGAGATTTGAAATTTGATGAAATGAAAACCAACACCATGCGAGACCTCTCATCACTGAGAAATGGTTTAGATTAATCATTATAATGATTAGGAATATTTTTAGAGGTTTTTGAATAGGGTTTCACCTGTTTAAAAAATTTTATGAAATGTTGGCGTTTTGACGCCATGCGGATTCACTAGTTAAACAATAATAGTCTGATGACACTAGGTTAATTTAATTTTGATTTAAGCCAC
Source organism: Rhagoletis zephyria (assembly GCF_001687245.7). Taxonomy (NCBI): domain Eukaryota; kingdom Metazoa; phylum Arthropoda; class Insecta; order Diptera; family Tephritidae; genus Rhagoletis; species Rhagoletis zephyria. Next base: position 13,974 of record NW_016169379.1, read on the forward strand.
TGACCATCATCTCACATGAAAAGTTTCCTCCTGAATCTGAATATGGAATCAAATTTAATGAAAGTGGAACAGCTTTACAGATATGGACATACTTACATTTACTTACAGTTTTACAGAGATTCATTTAAAGGGTCGGCCTTGGAGCTACTTACGATATTTCTGAGAGTTTTGCAATATGGAGAAAATAATTATAAGTGGGTTCCAAAATTTTCAATAGGATTCCTGCCTTATGTTTGGGGAATCTTTTACCTTTGGGACTTTGTAATCTTCAATTTTCAGTTTACCTAGAAGGACGACAATAATACAAGTCACTCCTTCAGGCATGTTGGTATCTTATGTAAAATCCAACTTAGGTACAACTTTTAAAAGTTTTGAATTTCTAGTAATCAATATGTAAGAATTCAGGTCAGATTTTCGTTTGCCATTAGCATTTAATATCATACGGCAGCTTTAGTTTTTTTTAAAGCTCTGCGGGCACTTACTGCTCGCTCCTTTTCGAAAAGCATTCATACGTATACAAGTATGTACATATGTGTGTATCTATATTAGGGCGGTTAAATCTTTTATTATTCGCGTATTTTCCGAAGAAACCATGGGTCTCAAATCAATTTGGAGTTGCCAAATTACTAAAATAGGTTTCGAAGAAAATGTGAAAATTTTCACTATTGCGCCCTCTGGTGGAAGTTGTAAGCAAAAGAAAAGTGCAATAATGCTTTCCTCAAACCAGGAAACCCCTTATCTTTACGACACTACAGCAAAATGCTAAGAAACCTATTTTCGCAATTTGGCAAACTCCAAATTGATTTTTTACCAATGATTTCTTCAGCAAATTTGCTTAGGCTCAGACATAGAATCCTTCAGTGATATACGCTCATAGCAAAAAAAATAAAACTCCCATACAAATTGACCCGCCCTAATGTATATCCATATTTATCAGCATTCTGCAATAGCTTTGCAACAAAGCGTTACGATTATGAAACGTATCATTATTATCAACTTTTCTGCGTTCTCTATGCCAAGGTCCTTTACGTTGTTATTGTTTATATGCATACATACATATGTACATTATATGTAGTATGGCATACAGATATGTAAGTACATATGAATATAAGTATTTCATATGAGCGCCAATCATTTTATTTATAGATTCATCTCAAGCGCTGTCAATTTTCTTGTAACTCGGAAACTTTTTCACACATATGGTACTTTCCGTTTTGATAATATAGTGTTGTTTATGTTGTTGTAATTTTGTCCGTAGCAGCTTTTAAAAGGATATTGCGATGACGCATTGAAGTATGCTTGACTTAATATTAGCCAACACTTTACGTCAAAGTGTTTATGAAAATTGAGTTTGACACTTTATCGGCAAATATTGTCATCAATGTAGTAAGCTATGCACAACAAAAAGGTACTGAGCAGGTACGTATTGAAGGAAGAGTATAAAAAAGGACATGGTAGTAAAAGTGATTTGGTGATGATTTTATTTAGTTTTAGTTCAGTTTAGCATAAAACACATAGTATTTCTTAAAAAAAATATTATGTGTACACCAAAATTAAAATTGAATATTTCCAGCAGGTGGAAATAACAGTTGAAACTTGCCATGAGCTCTAATTTTACTTAGAAATAGGTAATTATGAAATATGGTCGAGATGGAATAAATGCCACGCCCTCCACTCTTGTGGGCGGAAACATTAAATTTCATCCGATTTCGATGAAATTGAGTTTGTACTGTCTCTTTTATTAGAAGACCCTAAATATAAAATGTGGAGAGGATTGGACCACTATAACATCCAAAACTCACCAAAAATGTGAGCCCAGTCATCAAATGTTATGGAATTTTCGTTAATTTTTGTTGCCTGCTTTCCACTCTCAGAAAACAAAAGTTATACTTTAAAATTAAGTAGGTGTAAATATTCTTTTTTTCTCCCAATGTTTGGTGAGTTTTTTCCATTTTTCGAAAAATTCTCTTCGCCAAATTATGCAAAAAGAAGCTGAGAATCAAAAATTAAGAAAATCGAAAATTACATATATTTGCAAAGTGGCGCGACGCAGTGAGTAAGGTGAGTAAATTATTTAAAATTTTTTTATTTATGACTTTTACTTTTCCCTCTCTAAGCCCAACCGGTTTTTTCTCAACTGTCACCGTACTTTTTTCTCTGTAGTTTCAGAAATATGCTTAATTCCAAAAATTATTTAAAAAATTCTGTGCAATGTACAATAACAATATGAGTACCATATGAAAAAGAAAAAATTGTAGAATTTAAAAAAATTTTAATTTTTTTCGTTAACGAGAACGAATAGGTATTGAGAATACCCTTTTACTTAATTTTATGTGTGGCAAATGTATATTTGTCTTGAACATATTTTTTTTTTTTTTCAGAAATTATTATTGCAAAATTTCAAGCATAATCAAGGATAAAATTTGAAAAGAACATTCTTCTTTAGGTACCAACAATTTTATGGATTTTAATTCTACAGAATTTTCTCTTTAACTGGATAAGTATTCATACTGTTTTTATACACTGTACTTAATTCTCGAATAAATTTTTGAATCAAATTTTGCAAATATTAAAATCCTTATTAAAAAGTCTTGACGTCAGAGAGAAAAACTAAAAATGTAGTGTTACTATATTTTTCCCATGTTTTTGCGAATATATTGATTTTTTTTGTGTAAAATTTACTGTCGCTCGGTATTTTAAGTCTTTTGCGTAAATATCCTTAAATACTAGTATATGAGATTTACGTGAGCTATACTGAATTGAAAATACCTCCAAAAACGTCATTATTTTGATGCCGTTGCTAAAGTTTTTCAACATTTTTATGCAGACTTTTTAAGCTTTAACTCTTTATGGAGGTGCTTCTTTAGACAAAATATTTTTAAAAACTAATTTTCTTGATCTTAATATTTTTCCGAAAATATTTGAGGTGGAAGTTTTAAAATATAATAAATTTTAAATTTCCGTTGGTTTTATATGGAGAGTGATGCACCCTAAAGTACAGTTTTACTTCTTTTTATTTTCCTAGACAACCAAGGTGTTAAATGCAACTGCAGTCTACTTTGCTTAATTTATTTTTCCTTTCACTTGAACTATTACTCGATGGCTTTCTGAAAATTCAAAATTTTGTCTCAACCAGCATAAATTAAAGCTGCCTTGCATTTAAGCAACAGCAAAGTCCAGTTGAGATATCGCTATTCCCTTAACAATGGATTTATCACATTTTTTACGCGGCCCCAATTTTATATTACACCACTCTTGCGAATTACAACAATATGCTGAACCTTCGCGTTGCTGCAAAGATTTGTTATGAATGGATGTTTGTATCAGGGCAGCTGCGAACATTTACATTCGCATTCGTTATGCGAATGATTCGCATCATTTTACACAATCGCATTCGACATTCGCATTCGCATCAAATAATACGAATGTTTTGCGAATGCGAATGTGTACATGCGCAGAGAGTCCATTCTAATATTATTAAAATGGCTCTAAGTCTGTCTAGCCAGGGTGCGGACAATAACCGATTTTTGGCTTCAGGCGCTAAACGGTTAAGTAGTATATCAAGCAACATTGA
>NW_016169380.1:0-17545 GCF_001687245.7 Rhagoletis zephyria
CAGCGCAGATAATTCCAATTATTAAAGTAAACACCGGCTTTTTGTGTCGTCTGCAAGCGTGTGGGCTAAATGGTCAACGTTTTTACAGATATATATACACCCATATGTATACATATACTATACATATATATGTATAAATGTTTATTTCCAAAAATTTTGTCATACTTTCCAATTAGCACCGTTTTTTTTGGTTGCTGTTATAACTCTGGCGCGGAATCGGATACCGAAAACATGGTTATAATGTGCATACATATATGCATATAGTATCTACATATATACATACGTATGTATATAAACAGTGGTGGTCACGAATTTAGCACATTAAAAAATCATCCTTTCTCCTTTCTTACCTGAGATTACCTGAGAAAATAAAGTAGAGTGGAATCTGGTGTTCAGATGGCGACAACTATTTAAGATTTTGGAGTCTTCTGGGGAAAAAGTCCGAGAAATATAGCAGAAATTGAGATGTTCAGATAACGTCTAACATATCTGCTTTGTACTTTTTTACTCCTAAGCAAAAGTACTACATGGCGAATTTCGGTAGACTCGGATCTCAATTACTACTTTTTGCCACAGCTTATATGGGAATCTGCCAAAGTGAAGCGTCCTGTCTATGAAAGACAAACACACCGCTAGCAGGTTCTAGCAGCTGAAATTTATTTCAATAGTTTACCCAGGGTTTAAGGAACGTAACCCCAATAGCTTCTTGGCGCAAAGTATTTGCACTCTTTATAAAGTCGATGAAAATGCTTTAAATCATATAAATGTTGTCAACACTGAAAAGTCTAGGAAAAATGATGGAAACCCGTTTTGGAGCAACTATTTTATTCTACCGGCTCAGCACTTAGGATGAAAAGAAACCCCACCAAAACCGATGATTCAGTTACCAGTGTTGATTCCGTGAAATACCTGCTCCAATTTTTACTTAAAAATACAATTCGTATAACACCGGCGTCAAGTGCCCTTTGTATACTACTTGTTTCATTTTTTGATCGGAAAAAACCTTAGGGTACGTTTACACAGAAAGCGAGCGAAGCCGTTTCGAGCTGAGTGAAGCTTTCAAATTGCTGTAGCGTCAGAAGCGTGTTGGGGCTGAAAGCAAAGCAGTTTGTGATTTTGATTTTTTATTAAATTTATCAGCTTTTTGACGCAGCTGTAAACAAGATATCAAAATATTGTAATAAAAACGAATTTTACAACATACATCTATCTTTTTAATAAAATTTAGCAAATATTTTTTTGCTTTTCATTAACGGTAAATTTTGTGGTATCTTTGCAGCCGAGCCCATGAGAAGAGTTGCGCTTCGATTCGTTCTGTGTGAACACCAGCAGCTTTGCTTTGTTCCGTCTTGCTTCGCTCGGCGCCGCTCGGCTTTCTGTGTGAACACTCCCTTAGACCGTGTTAATCCGCATGGCTAGAGTAAGGCCAACAACTTAGTTGGCTATTTCGTGATATTGCGAAACTTGCACTCTCTGCTCCTCTAAGACCACTGTGCGACGTCATCCACACAAAAGTATTGAAACCATTTTAAGAAGAAAACTTGCACTTAGATGACGTTTTTAAGAATGAACTTAATCCAAAACACACTTAACGCTTGGTAAGTGTTGACCTTCGGAGAAGTTTTGATGCAGCCTGCACAACTAGCGGATCTTCATGCGATTGAAAATATCTTGGTATGATTTTATACTTGTGAATTTCTATCAAAAAGGCCCAGAAGCTGATATGACTAGTGGACAATAATTAAAAATGCTTAAAGCGTAATACCTCCGAGAGACATGCGCCTATGCTGAAGGGAGCTTATCACGTCGATGCAATGCTCTAGCTAAGTACAAGGCTCTTCTTAGGCCCAATTTCATATGAGATATTTATATAGAGATTGTTTATCAACTTCAAAAATTAATTTCCAGATAATATATTTAAACTACACCTAAATGGCTATTTAAATATGAGATATGCAACCCTGAGTTTGTACCAAACAACAATCAGTGCAAAATGTTAACAACAAACAATTGCTACAACAATTTTTAGGGGCAAGCAACCCAAGGAAAGAAAGTTAAATAAATAACAATCCAAAATTAAACTTAATTTCCAGGGTATGGTGTATTAAATTCGTGACCACCACTGTATGTATGTATGCATGTATGCAGAACATACAGCCATACTTACGGGTATTTGAAGCAGGGTGTTCAGATTGATTAAAAAGAAAAGAGCCATTTCTTAAAAAAAAATCGCCAAAAATCACCACATTTTCTTTTATAAAATTCATGAAATCGGTTTCAAAAAGCTTTTATTTTAAAACCAAAAACGAATAGGGTAATAATAAATAACACAAATCACTTATATGATAGTGATGTACAAACAATTTTCAAAAATTTCCCAAATTTTTAGGCGTAGATATCAAAAAAAAAAATCGCCAAAATGGCGCTAAATCGCCCAGTCTGGATACTCTGACTTGAAGATACAATATATAATAAGCTTATAAACTTAAGGCTACACAGGGCTTTGCCGCTTTAACACTGACGGCATTGATCGCCCAAAATCAGTGAAAAAATATTTGACAGTTGTAATTATGATAAGCAAAGTAAATACATATGAACAAATATTTGCAGCTACTCTTAGCAGTTATCATGAAAACTACATACTTTTTATGTGCGTATTTGAATACATCTATGTACTTATGTGCTTATAAATAATATATATTTATTTACATATGTGTGTATGTACATACATGTCTAGGTAGATATCTATGCATAGAGCCTACTCGTATGTAAAAGTCAAGGCACTTATCAATAAAAATTGAATATAATCGGGTATATGTATATATACGTGTATGTGTGTATGTACTTATGTATTTAGCTATTTTAGTATGCCGAATGCATAGAAATTATCCCTGTTATGAGTAATTAACTTTTTTACATCACAACTTATCACTGTGTGATTGAATAAGACATCAGACAAATAGCTTTAAGAAGTAATATTGTCGGTGTGATACATGTGCAAACCTATTTAGAGCTCAGTTTGACAAAGAGAATTAATATATTTATAGCTTTGTTCCACACGCTTTCCGGGCTGCTGCGGTAATTAGAGCGTAAAAATAAAGTTACTCTCTCACAAGTGGTAAAAATGTTTCAACACGCGCCAAAAATGCCCAGAGCGTGAGGAACGCAGAAAAACACATTTTGGAAACTTCAAATATTATATGAACTTCTCTAGCATAAGAAATCGTGGTTCAGACCGCCATACCTCTTTGGCACAAATCCAGATATATTTAAGCTCGGATCTTGAGGAAAAAAATAGAGTACCTATTCATGTGAAGCAGAGTGTATGTATTGAATGCATACTACATTTGGTAAAACGAGGCTATGCAGTTTGTTGAATTATTAAAACAGCTGATTCTATGTAGATTACCCCGCTTGTAACCCAAAAAAAAAAACTTTCGCCATTATCGCCAAAGAAGTTCACTGCTTTGACTGTTCCTTGGCTACGATGTATTGAGATTGATCAATGTTTCATCCACTGTTACGAAATGGCGCAAAAACACCGTCAAGCATCATACACTCGTCAAAATTTACAAAATTGTACGTATTAGTTTATCAACAAATAGCAGTTCACAGCAGCAATGTGGCATTTAAAGTTCCTGTGCAAACATTTTTAAAACTCACTGACCTATCGAACTGCCTTCGTAGCTAATTGATATTTTACTTTCAATGCTTTGAAAATTATAGCGGAGATTTTATGCTTGTAAAAAACAAAAATAAGTAGAACTTTAGGACTTATTAATAAATGCATTACATTGTATGTACTTATACACTGGCATACACATTTGAACATACATACTTAGGGGCGGAAACAGAAATGATTTTAAAGCGTGTTTAACACCTCCAAGTGTGCGAAGTGACCTTGACATTGACATTTGAATGCATGTATGTATGTATGAATGCCCAGTCATATCGCTCATTTGCTGCAATAGTGTAATAATCCAAAAAATCAAAAACTCGAGAAAAACGGTTTTGAATTTTACAGTTCACATACGCTCCCATAATAAAAATGAAGGCACATTTCTTCTAATGAGCTATTCTTAATCAATACAACTATGAAATTTTTATACTACATCGAAGAAGCGGTGACGGTAATTTCTGCATGCCTAATTAAAAGAACTTTTTTTTATTTATTTTGACACTCTTGCAGAAAATAAACGATATGCAAAAACAGACACTTGATCTCATTCATTACATGCGTCTGCATGCTTACATATATCCATACGTATTAATTGCATATAAATTGACAATTTGAGTGATATAACATACTTACATGTTGACACTTGCATCATGTACATTAGACTGCATCTCTTCCCATACAAAAAAAAAAAAAAAATCGGTACTGTGTTGCCATTGGAATTATAAAAATATTTCGGAAAAATTGTATCGTGTTTTGTATTTGTAATTCAATTTTCTACCGTAACCAATACAGGATGCTCAATGACCTTGTAATGCCATACTGAATCCCTTTGAGACTAACAAAAATACTGATGATTTTTATAAAAAGCTAGTGTTGCCATAATAACTGAAGCTGGTAATATTTTTTCAGCTAATTTCAATTTAGAATGATCTTAGGTAGCTTAACCAATTGTTCGGTTAATATATGGACAATATACTTCTAGAGTAAAATATAAACATTTCAAGAGAATCTTCTAAATTTATACTTCTAAACGTAAAGTTTGGTGCAGCAAACATTTTTTGGGCCCACCCTAATGTGCATACATACTTACATATACAGTCAATCAATAAAGTTTAGGTACAGCGATTTTTTTGCAATACGGGTAATTCTTTTTAACTATTTTATTTTTCGCAAATTTTCATTAAAATATTGCACTTTTTAACACTTACACTCTTTTGAAAAAAGCTGAGTATGCAGTTTTTAGCGCATTCAATTTAAGTGTAATAAAGTGCAAGTCTTAGGTAGCTAGGACTTAACAATGATTTTTGGCAATTTTTTTTTTGTTGAAGGTGTCGCTCATGTTCGAACATTTTTTATATGGAGAAAATTAACGACACCTTCAACAAAAAACATTTCCAAAAATCATTGGTAGGACCTAGCTACTTCAGATTTGCACATTATCATACTAAAATTTAATGAGATAAAAAATTGTATACTCAGTTTTTTTTAAAAGGTGTAATTAAAAAGTGTAATATTTTGATGTAAATTTGCAGAGTTTCGTTAATTTTGCACAAAGCTTGGAGTAACCATATTTTTATAAAAAATTTGCAAAAAATAAAATAATTGAAAAACAGTTGCCCGTGTTGCAAAAAAATCGCTGTACCTAAACTTTATTGATTGACTGTACATATGTATGTTTTATTTTGCACACAAAAAATTCGCCGTACGCCACTGAGTATTTTTGCAAAGCAATTTCGATCGCCTTTTTTCTTTACTTTTCGGTGACAGCTAAATATATTCGGTAATACATGTTTTTTTTTCTAATATTTCTACCGAAATAAAACTTCCTTTGCAAAAGTTTAAAGTTTTTGGAGAGCTGACATTAGGGTGGTACGTTAGGCTGGTAGGAACTGAGATCTGCTGGGTAAGTAATAGAACGGGGTACTTGAGCTGAATGGACTTTTTAGCTAAATAAATTTTTACATCGAGGCAATAACTTCCATATAGTATACTTTAAAGTTCGGAAAAAAATCTCGAAATCGACTTGCAAAAATAGTTTACGGACTTTTTTCCGGTACGTTCTAATGAATGTATATCTCTCAACTGTGGGATTTTTACGTTATAAGTCGTCTTTTAAAAATTCTTTTTTTTTTTCTTACCCACATAAATACGTATTAATGTAGATGAATGCACAAACATACATAAATGCATATACATAGTATATGTACACATTTGTAGACGATTTAAATATCCTTGAAGTAGCATTTGTTTTTTATTTTAGATATAAAAATTAGAACTGTATGACAAAAGTTTAAGTTGATAGCTTAAAGCTAATATCTATGCTTGATTTTAATACACTTAAGACTAGAAAAGTATAAGTATAGGAATGCATTAGCGTAATGATGAATGCTTGTATTAGTTAAAATTTGGTTTTAGTTTAATTCATATGACAACAATAAATGTCTAAAAAGCAGTTATGCTTATGAATTTGACACATATGTGTGTATGTATGTCTATGCGTTACTAATAAATATTTTCTATAAGAACCGGGTTTATATCTGGTGGGTATTGCCAAAGCTTTGTTTTACCCTTATTACTAAGATTGATAGATTTTGAAGAAAAAAAGTGAAACACATTTTGTATTATTTTTGTCTTATTCGGCTTTTTAATAATATACACAAGTTATTAATATATCATTTACTAGAATGACCACCGTGATTTAAACGAAATGTAAAAGAATAACAAGTAACTTAACTAGATCGCATGATGCGCTTAGTGAGCGTCTGTTCCTCGACAACGTTTTCTACGACGACGATCCAAGCCTTCCCAGAAGTTAAAACGATTTCAGAAGGCCAGAAATGGCTATAAGAAACAACACCAAAAATGGGCTACCGTAGATGCTCAGCTCAAGAAATTGGTTCTTCAGACCGTAAGTGAGCGATTGGTCAAGGCCGTTGGTTACAGTAACGAGAACCTCCTTAACTTCTAAAAGCACAATATCGGCGGCCTTGATGATCTTTGTCCGCGAACGCAGCTTATTTTAATGTGGTTCACAACACCAATTTCTCCAACGGTGTTCACTTTAGATCTAATCCAGGGACAAAACCGGAGGCTCTCCACCTAATAGTGACAAATACTGTCCCCGACCTCTGGGAAGACTCAAGCGACAGATACATGCTGTTCGCGGTGTATTATAAGTCGTTCGACAATAAAAATAAATCACAAAGGGAGCCAACATCAAGTTCGGACCTGGCTTCCTAAAAGTTCGTGTTCTTGATGATAGGGGACATCAATTAATTTGCATTATTCTAGTTTAGCCTTGCTCGACCGGATAGAGATTCTCACGATCGTAAGTCAATCCTACACCCAAAAAAAAAAAATGGGAACGAAGCAGCACTAAAGAAATTTTATACTCTTTTCATGCCCAACATTTCTTCAAAATGATAGATTACATCCACGATCCCATATTTTCGTGTACGTTTTTACACATTCCAAAGAAAAATTACGCATTCGGGAGAATTTGTTACTCATTCGGAAGAATTTTCGACCTTAAAGTAAGGAAAGTTTTTCTTTGACCCAGAGATGGATTTTTGGTTCAGTGTAGTGGCCACATTGATATGAGCAGCCACCACCTGAAGCAGTCCACTTGGTAATGGATTGCAATGCAAATGGACATGATCAGCTTTAAAGAAGGGTCGACACCAACGCAAGGTGTGATGGGACTGCCTCTGTATGTCATCTTCGGCATCCATACCATAGTCATCAAGCCAATGATCACACTAAATAAATGTCGGTCATAGTAAATCAGGCAATCATGTCGTCCACGTGGCGATGGATCGTCTTTTATAGAGAAGGCTGCTTCATTTTTTTTTTTTAATGGCAAGAAAACTTATTAGATCCTTCCAAGTGCCAGGTTATCCCGAAGAAGGTTGCTATGAAGAAGGTAGGTCTATACCGAATAGAAAAATCTCTGTGAGAGAAAGTCACTAAATTCATTGACAGTACAGAGGCAATGAAGAGTGTAGTCAAGAATTGTTCAGAAATGTAGCGCGTCGCCAGCTCTCCTTGGTCAGGACAACGTCAATCGTTGCTGGGAAGTAATATTTATGGGGGAAAAATGGACAGACACTTCAGACAGACAGAAATGCAAATCAGCGGTGCAGGTCCTTACAGCAAAGTGGTCTACTGTGGAAAATTTACGAGTAAATATATCGCAGCCGTAACACATGGCCCATGGACCAACCGAACCAATTATGAAATCACAAGGTCTTTGTTGTTGATACTTAATAAAAAACTGTCATAGAAACTTTTGAGGTAAAAAAATCCTTAATAAGAGCTCTAACTGGCATCATCTGAAACACTGTACTCCAGCGTTGGCGTTTACTAAGCATCGCTTCATCATTTTCTGTGTGGACAGACAAGCCGACTCTAGCACTGGGAACCACGTTTTACAAAATAACTAAACCTGGCAACACTGCCTATTCGACAGGAATGTTAAAATCGAACAATAAAGACCTCTTCACTTTAATCTGGGTTAGTTCGTGATTTAACATATTTCATATGATAATGGTACCTTGAAATAACCCCGGTTATTCTAGCTAGCGAGGGGACTGGTAGTCTTGCAGGATGCCAAGCTGAGTTGGAAAGTGAATATAAAAGAAAGACTACAGAAAGCGAGCCCTGCCCTCAACTCTTGAAAGCGGCCTTTCGTGAAGACATGGGGTCTTATTACATTGGCTGCACTTTGAATGTACACAGCAGTGTTACGTCCGATCTCATGTTACGGTCCACCGGTCTATTGGACTGCCTTAAGTAACCAGTATAATCATGTAACACTGGGCAGAACACGGCGGGCGTCATGTATTTTTACTAAAGGGGTAATGAGAACTTGCCCTACGGATGCCTTAATGTTGTTACAAACCTATTTCCTATAGACCTCCACGTAGTGTATGCGGTTGGTGTCTGCTGTAAGACTCAGATAACTGGGTATTTGGAGAAAAGAACGATCGGTTATAGCACGACCTGAAATATAATTTCCCAGGCGCTACGGGGTTCTTCTACCGCCGAGAGTCGACTGGCACAGCGAACTTGATATCTCCGCTTGGGTGCATTATATTTACAATGTATATATACCAAAATGGTAGGAGGAGTTGAAGCAGACGTTTTTTCTGAGTCTCTGGAATTTAGAAAGTCAATCCATCTGGCTGATTATGCAAGTCTTTTTCACCAAAGGCAGAAGTTGATTAAGGAGTGTATAGCTCTTTTGAACATAAGTAGTAGTCACATAGTTAGTAGTAATTGCGCCTTAGTCGCCCAGATACAATTAAGAGTTCCTGACGTGACCTCAGATTGAGGTCGAAATATCGCCTTGAGCTTGTTAAAATTTTCAATTCAAATTTCAATAGCCAATAAAAAAAAATTGTAAAGGTATAAACCAAATGGTATTCACAAAATTTTTTCTTTCTCTTCATAAAAAAAAAATTGTTTGCAAAAAGTTTTTACCGATTCCATAGCACCTTTGACATCCTATAACGCCCAAACGGATTGACGTGACGACTGGAAATGTTGTCTAGACACTTCTAGAATGCACACGACGTGATAACGAGTGTAAAAAGGTTCTAAGTTGCATGGAAAAATTCGGGATCGAAAGGTTTATAGCCCGAACACAATGAAAACGACGAGCTACGGATCACAGCTGTCAAATTATTTGTCCACGTATTCTTATGCAGATAATTATTTTGGCGACGACTGGGCTACGCTATGACTGTAGTTGTGGCCAGATTAGATCCATTTCTATTTTTCCTGAGACAGAAAAGGTTCTTTCTCTTATTTTAAGTCAAACTCATACAAATTCATAATGTCGCTTCCGCGTTGAAAAAATTCATGTCGCCATAGACAAGGCGTTTAAATAATGAAGATAATAAATTGGAAGCACTTTAAGATGATGCTGTAAAATCGACACCCTGGAAACTCGAGACTCGAAAATATATTTTTATACATACATACGTATCATACCTATAAACATATTTTTGCAGTTCAACCAGCCTCGGGGTATTGGAGACATGCGAGTTTAAAGGAATAATATTTTGGCAACTTCCTATTTTTTTCCATTTAATTGGGTAATACAAGCATAACTCGCTCAAGCAGAGAATTTGGTTTTTCATCCCATTCGCAATGTAAAAAAAGTTTGGTCTTCTGTCATTTGCTTCTCCTACGATACGACGATTTTGCTATATATAACGGAAGCGGTTTGATTAAACTTCAACATGGCGGCCAGAAAAGAGAAAATATTTGATTTTATTTCAAATTTCACTAAAGCGGTTTGTCAAACCCTCAAGCCCCTCCCCCCAACCCAACACAAACAGCTTCAATCAAAGGGTAATTTCGCTTGATTTGTCAAGCCGCTTGTGTGGTTTATTTTGGTATTAACTTGAACTTTGCTTTTTCCTACAGGCCTTATGAGATGCATTTGAAGTTGGCAGTTTTGCTTTAGTTTTAAAGTTTACCTCAAAATTTTCACTTCATTCAGCTAGTGAACGCATCGATTGCTAAAAGACGCATTGTAAACAAAACATTGGCGGGCAATTGGAGAGTGAAATAAAATTAGAATTCCGAGCAGCTTCAGATAAGTGAGTGGCCCCTCATGGCGAAAGACGCACACATATACATACATATCTGATACACTTTGACTACCGGGAGTTCAGGTGTGGCTAGAAGTGTTTACATTTAAGAAACATATATGTATGTATATAAGTATATATAAACGCTCGTGTAAGCGATCATTAGCTTGATCGCTCATTTGGAAGGTGGTTCAGTGAAGCATGCTGCATCCGCTGCAGCAAGTGTCTACAACCACTGTGCGAACACTTTTCAACAAGTCTTATACATATGTAAGCGATTAATGTGTGTGTAAACTTTGGCGCTGGAATGCAATGCATGCACCAAACTACTAGTGGCCCGAGAACGAGAGCTATTTTTGGCCACATTGCGAAAGTGTTGGCACACAGTACAAATAAATTATTACAAAAAAAAAAAAAAACCTGTATCAATTAAAAACATTTGGAAAATTTTTATGTATTAAATGGAAAATTTAAGACATGATAATGCAGACTTAAATTCTAAATGACATCATTTGCACGCCTGAATAGGAAAACTCGTACGCGTAAATTTAATTACTTACGCATAATTTAAGTAGTATTGAGTATCCATATGTATGTTTAGACGCGTACATATCCATGTATATTTTTGCGGTTCAGACATTGTCGGTTAGGCTAGGCGCCAAACCTCGCAGCCAATGGCACTTTTCTTGTGCCTTCGGCCGCAGGTACAGGTACCTCCTGCCGCCTTGAATGTGAAAATTGCTCAGAACTTTATTATCTTCTGTCATTTCGGCATCGATGGTGGTGATGATGATGAAGAAAGTACACTGACACGAATACATACGCACACAGTCGCAGTGGAACTTGGTTGCTTTCAAAATGTGCCCTGCAGTCAAAAGCCAAACCAGTTAGAAAAAATACTAGTTCGTTAACTAGTATGTGCCTACCAGTTCAACAATTTCGAAGAACATAAGCGACACCTGCCTTTGAATTGCCAAAGCCTAAAATAAAACGCAATCAATTGCTTTTCTTACAAATGTCGGCTGTGGCGTCACGTGAAGACTACCTGGTTCTGGTTCTGAGATCGCCGGTTCGAGGCCGCTTGGAGGTGGTTAAGGTTTTTAAAGTTAAATTAATACAAATAATAAAATTGAAAATCTAATTGCATTGCAGAAAACGCATATGCTTGTGCCATAAAAAAAAAGAAATTAAAAAAAATGTTTTAACTAAATTAAAAAATTACAATAAAAACCCTAAACAAAAATAATAAAAAATAAAATAAAAAAATTCCCGATGTGCTAGGACTTGAACCTGAGATCTCAGGCATACCACGCGAGTGCTTTAGTTAGGCTGAAACGCGTAGAATGCTTTCTCTGCAGGGTACTCCATTATTTCATTTAGAAGTATTGCCAAAATGAAACATTTTATACAAGCGTAAAACACAGCAAGAACGGTTATTTAAGAAGGTAATTTTGCATGAAGTGGTGGTTGTTGGTTTGGAGAGGTTTGTTTTTAGAGTTTTTTATTCTCGTTCGCACTTATTTGCCGAAGTTCAAGTATTACAAAATGCAGATTTTAGCAGTGAAGTCTTCACGGCCTACATACTTTTCCACGCAGATATTTCCTAACTCTTCACACAAAAATTAAATGTACTTCAAATATCTCATGAAGAAATTAGTTCGTAAAAGGCATTCTTCTCGGAACCACATTCTGCACGGTCCGACTGGGTTCATAAAACTTGAATATAACCATATTGCCCATATTTAACATACATACATAAATATTATTGTGAGCTGGATAAGTGCATATGAGTGTACAAGTCCGCATTTTCAATTTGCTGAATATTTAAAATGAACGCAATCAACATATTTATGAGCAAAAAATTTTCTTTTCATTTCACCGCACTTATATATACATATGTACCTGCATATGTATGGAGATTTGTATATACGTATTTATGTACATATGCATATTTCACAAGATATTACTCATTTTCGGCCATTACTCATAGCCAAGTAAGTTCTTGGCAATTTTCCAAAATTTTTATTCTCGTAATTTAAACAAATACTTAGAACAAATATTTACTTCTAAGTCTTTTGTTTCAGTTAAAATTGGACGATTACTGAACGTTTTTCTGTCTTAGTTGAAATATGCAAGTTATCGTTGAAATTATATTTATCTGTTAAAGTTATATCTGCGTTTCTTAGTACCAGGTTCAACGCTGAACTCTCATTAAAATTCTGACTGAAATGAAGGATTCAAAATTTTATAAATAATTATTTATTATTTCACCTTCGATGAAAAAATATCCATTAGATATCGTCACCTGAGTGGAATATTGACCTATCTCGGCAGCCAATTCGAAAACGCCCTATCTAAGAAAACTTTTCAAGAACGCCCTGTTTCAGATTTTGATTGAAAAACACCCTATCTCAGGTTTTGGTTAAAGAAAGCCCTATCTCAGGATTCGGATCAAGAACGCTTCGTCTCGGCTGAAAATACATTGAAAATGTGCTGAGATGTGGCGTTTATTAATTGGCAACTGAGATAGAGCGTTTTTGAACCCAGTCCTGAGATGGGGCGTTTTTGAATCAAATTCAAAAATAGGGCGTTCTTCAAACAAATTCTGAAATAGGGCGTGGTTGGAAAACTTTTTGTGAGGTAGGGCATTTTCGAACTGACTGCCGAGATAGGTCGATCTTCCACTCAGCCATCGATTTATAAAAATGACCTGAGTAACATATCAAAATGATCAAGAATAGATTGATACAGAAGATATCTAAAAATTAATGAAGCACATTTTTACATCAGGTGTCCTAAACCTCAACCCCTGCGTCGATGCTGCTATAGTCGAAGATATCACATATAAATTTTGGTCCAGATCGGAGACGGTTAAGGCGTGTGGCACAGGGAGCAAAAGTTCAGATCCCGCTATGGAGACTCAAAAAAATTAAAAATATATGGGGCATTCTTTCTGAACGCTGCCTCCACTGTGCCCCATTTTTTTAACTCAAACCTTTTTTAAAAATATGTAAATTTCATTAAAAAAACACAAGCTTTCCAATGCCGAGTGGCAAAATAAAGTGAGATCGATTGCAAGGTCATCTCGAGGTTAACATGGTTGTTTAATCCTTAAATTAAAATCAATTTTAGTATAATAAAGTTCAAGTTTGAAGTAGCTAGGGCTTACCGTTGATTTTTGGCAATTTTAAACTGTGAAACTACAATTTTACTCTCTTAAGTGAGAGTAAATGGAGAACAGATGCAGAAGTGCGCGGGAACGCAAAAAGCACTACTTCCTGTAAAAACGTCAGTCGGTTTATTTACATGTCAATGGCACAACACTGATTTGACTGAAATATCACTAAATAATTATTAAAATCTAAACATATTCGAACATTTCGTTTATTACTTTCATTTTGTTTACAAATATAAGGTTCTTCGCTCTCGCTGCTTTCTGTTTTTGTTTGCACATGCAAATCAGCTGATCATTTGACACTTTTCATGAACTTATAGGAAAAGAAACTCCGGACTAAATCCTGTAACTTCTGACTAGGAACAGTTGCTCAGTTACTCTCACAAAAGTGTTCCCACTTACAGGTTTTATGTCAATAGGAACGACTTCCTGTAAGTTCTGACTAAATCCTGTAAACCGGACAGACTATTTATATGTAAAAGGGCGATCGGGGGTATATCATGGGCCTTCTCACCTA
The DNA here is from genome assembly GCF_001687245.7 of Rhagoletis zephyria. Lineage (NCBI taxonomy): Eukaryota > Metazoa > Arthropoda > Insecta > Diptera > Tephritidae > Rhagoletis > Rhagoletis zephyria. The sequence continues at coordinate 13,971 of NW_016169380.1, forward strand.
GTAATAGTGAGGTATCTAGGTGTAATGATTGATGCGAGGTTATCGTAAAAAATTCACATTAAAACGGTAAGAAAAATAGCGGTAAAAGCTCCTAGCACGTTAGCTGGACTGATGGCAAATGTTACCGGATATACGTGGCTATTGTTCGTCCGATTTTTCTCTACAGAGACCTAGTATGATGGCCTACCCTAAGTGGAGCAATATCGCTTAAAGAATTTCAAAAGGTGCAAAGTAGTGCTGAGCTTTGCTTTATCTTAAGGGGCAACTGCAATGCTGACGAATTGGCGATGCACAGTATGGCCGTTCCCATCCTTCCGGTGCAGAACATGGTAGGTATACCAATGGCAAACGAACGCTGGGGAAACCTCAACTTCAATGAAACTGCTGGCGTTCTTATGATAAAATCGCATGTCTGAACCACAAATTAGGATGCTGCTCTGGTTATCCAGAGATTAACTATAACATGCAGAAAGAAAATAACAATAATATTTAATATTCAAAAATAAAGAAGTTAAACGTGTTTAACATTGGTAGGTCTTATCTGGCCCACCCTGTACATATGTATGTTCAGCTTATCATTGAGAAATAAAAAATAGTGGTTTGTTCATGTGTCTTATTCAACCAAACTCGTGCTGAGGATACTCAATTAAATTTCATTTCCATCGCCATCGCTCGCAAATGACTTGCTTAGTTACATACATATGCTTAGCTACAAAACTAAATTGACTGCACTAAAATAAATAAATATTGCCTATAAGAATATAAACCAGTGGGTTACCACGACGCAGACTCTTGAAAGACCGACATACTCATAAAAAGCGCACTTACAAATATACTTACATACATACATATAATATTTATCATTGAAAGTATACGGAAAGTAACTGCACAAACTTTCTTCATTCATGGTTACATGCCGCATAGTGGTTGAAGAAAGAGCTACAGCTCAATGAGACTTGACAATGCAAACACTGTGTGTGTCCCACTTAATAGCGCTATGAGAGCCACCAACAACAGCGTAGCATATCTCATGGCGCATACACATACATACATAGACGCTTACAAATGAGCACACAAGTTTCCAACTATAAGCTTTGATGTAACTGAATTCAATATCAATGACAATGTAGGATTAACCGAATTTTTGTTTGTCACAAAATTAGAGTGGGAACAGAAGAAGTGGGTAAGTGCGAGTATTTATGTATGTATGCATAGGCATACAAAGAAGTAGGCTATGGGCACAAATGCCGATGCATCTACATACATATACATCGGTGCATTCGAGCGGAAAAAAGGGCAGTTGTCTCTATTGCTTTTATTGCAGCTCAAGCTACGAGCAGTGTTGCCAGAGGTGCATATTTATCTTCAAAATGAATTATTTAAAAAAAATAGCGTCAAAATCTTCTACAAAAAATATTAAAATGAAACCAAAATTCCATATAAAAAATCTGCATTATAAAGACTTCTAGCGGCACTTGAAGATTTTCTGTGCTGGTTTCAACAGCAAATGTGGAAATGGATTTTTCGGTTGAATTTAAATTAAATAAAAATTGGTGACAAAATGGAAGGCACCACTTTAAGAGGTATTATTTTCACAAAATATTACTCAAAATAAAACGAAACAGAGTGCCATAATATTGATTCAACTAAAAATTAGGATGTATTAAACATTTTAAAGCTATACTTTACAAATTTCAAATCATTTGGATAGAAATGGGGCATTCTTTAAGACAATTTTTTCCTCGAAAATAACGCGCCAAGTTGATAAATTACTATATAGACTTTCTACTCCAAATTTTATTCAGAAAATGTTTGTATTTTTTATGTTTGAAATTTTGAATTTTTGGGTTTTTAAAATTTGAGCATCACCAATGGAATACAAAAATTTGGAATATTCATAAACTAATTTCTCAGAAACTCTATGCACGTCTTGGCTACATCGGCATCAGCAGTCTTCCAAGTACTTAAAACCAGTATTGCCAAGTTGGTAAATTTATCGCCAATTGTGCAATATGTTTTCAGCTATTTCCCGAAGAATTTTACATTTTAAATAGCAAACCTAGGTACTTATTTCGAATGTTTTATAAAGGGTTTTTATACAAATTTTTATTGGATGATACATTTTTGGAAACTTATAAAAAAAACCTTGCGACACTGCTTAAAACACTTTTGAGGCAAACATTTGGGAAGAATACCATGACATTATTAAACGACTTCAAAAAAGGAGCGAGGTTAACAATACATCATTTTTGTATGTATGTTTCCGGATAACTTTGGACCATGTGAACCTTTTTCGATAATTCTTTTTTTTTATCGGAAAGGTGTAACCTAAAGAGTGGTCCCATACTACTTTGTCTGCATGAATCAATTTCTTGAAAGCAATGTTTTCCCTTTCTGCTTTGTGGTTTCTATTTGGATATCGGCATCCGCGGGACCCACGTTACTGACTTAAAAACGGCCGGGACGGGCGGTATTGGGAAGGTCTTTAAAAATTTTGCGGATGGGATGGGATCAAAATGCTTTCCTGACACTCTCGATAAAATCCACAACCTCCGCAAATTCAGAAAATCTTCCTTTAAAGTTTTATGAAATAAGCGCTCCTTTGTGTTTTATTGAGACGAAAACGAACAGCAAAGCAAAAAAGAAAGAATAATCGGAAGATGCCAGATCGTTCATTATTTTTTTAATATTTAAAATTAATTTGCTTAAAAATTACTTATTTTTTTAATTTTTAAATTTCATATTTTTTGGCCGCCATATTGATTTCATGAAATTGTCACACAGCATTCAAACCTAGAATGCGATTTTTTTTAATTTCTTCCCATTTTTTAAGATTCAGTCTTCACTTTACAGACTTTTAACGAAAACTTTCTGGCAACACTGACTACGGGTAGTGTGTCAATAAACTAACTATTCAAATGCAATGTATCAAGAGCGCATCGAAGACAACTCAGTGTTGTTGCATATTTTTAGGCGTTCTAAATTGGTATTAAAACAGGCTGGCAAGTAAGGCTTTTATGGAAGCAGCATTCACAGCAGTTTGTTTTTGTTTAACCTTAACCTTATGCAATAGTTGGTGGATGGGAGGATGCTCTTATCACAGCTGTGATTTTGGATACAGATAAAAAAAAACACATACATACATACATATCTATTTATAGACTAGGTTTCATCGTTATATAAATGCTGGTTTTCATTTTCATATTTTTTTTTTCCTTGTCTTGTCCGCATAAACTGTGTGGTACTTCAAATACAAGTTTTCCAAACTCAACATTTCCTTATTCCGTGCGTATGTAAGCGCATATGTTTGTATGCTCGTAACTGTTACAGGAGTTATTTTTATCATTACCGCCGCTTGCTAAATATGTCCTACACCAGCTTTGAGTCTACTGGCATACTTAAAGGCGAGTGTGCTGACATTAACGTAGGTTCTCTAACGTTGACGTTATTTTGCTTTGTAGGCGGTGGCGGTGACGGTGAAGTAGGCGGACACGCAAAGGTACAATTATGTGATAGATACAAAATAAAGTGGAACATTCAGTGGCAGCAATTGCGTAGGGACACCATGGCAGTAG
>NW_016169381.1:0-12720 GCF_001687245.7 Rhagoletis zephyria
TTGTAAAGTGATAAATGATAAGTCATTGGTGCAATTGGGCCCAGGTAACTATGTAGCAACGACTTTTTAATTGTTCTGATTGAATTGTGAATTGTTTCACTTATACTCTGAAGTGCTAGACTGGTGGAATTTCATGGTAGATATGAATATTGGCTAGGCAAACTATTCATCGCTAGAAAACTGTACTTTATACGGCCTTGTATGATTAAATATTTACATGACTTTTAGTTGAGATGATGTAATGCTGATAGATCGGTTCTTGGGAATATGATTTCTCCCGCCCTTGGGGATACAACTAAGCGTTAAGTGGGAGAGTTCCTTCTGAAGATGAGCTAGGCGCGGAGGCAGTTAAAGCTCACCTTATTTCTACATACCTTTATCGAAAGATCCTCTGGCGAGTTTCTAATCCTCTGCCAATGATCTTTTTATCTAAATTCACGTGAAAAAGTGTCTCCAGAAACATATTGCTTTAATGCACGTTTATTCTTCCTTGTGCAGAAGTGAGTGCATAAGTTTATTTTGGCATTTCTAATCTCCGAATTGCATTCAGTGAGATCATGTTTGTACGTTTGCCGCACACACTGGCGATTTTAGCTCTATAAAAGAGCTTAGGCCGTTTGTTAGAAGTCCGACAAGTTTGTTATTCCACTACGGAGTGCTTCTGTTCGTGAGTTAGTGTCTTTAAACAGGATTCATGTTAGAAGTTAACAATGACTAAAGTCCCACTTTAGCGCCTTAGTTCAAGGTCATGCAATTCTTTTATCTTTATTGGTTGCTTATATACCATTCTGAATTTATATTCTTCAAGGCAATCGACCACGTAGTGGAAAATATGTGCAGAAGTAGGAGTTTATGTTTTCGTGGTGACATTTTAGCTGCGCACGAAATACTGACTACTTCCAAACTAAGTACTTAATTCGGATATGTAAGTCTCGGTTAAATTATGTTGGAAAATATTACGAAATTGTTTAAGCATAGACCAGATATTCCTCGACTCGCAACTAGTTAAAGCACTCGCTCCTGCGACCATCGATACCACCGTCATAAACGGAGTAAACAAAAGTATTAGCTTATATTTTCCCTTTTTCGGAGCGTGTCTGTGTACTATTTTTTTTTCTTCTTTCTGCTTTCAAAAGATCTCAAACGTCGCATTGAGATCGGTAAATACTGGTGTGTAAATTCAATAAAAAAGATTATTAGCAAACAACATTAATGTTGGCATATAATAAAGGCATATAAAAATTATGAAGTATTAAATACTTAAAGTCATAACAACAGCAATTACAACGCCTATTAAGTTAAGTACGTATGTAAGTACTTGTATGTACCAGCAAAAAAGCTATATGCACGATTGCCCGAACCGCTTTGAACGTTAGCAGAGTATTATAAGCTGCAAACACTTACTTACACACATATGAATGTAATCCGTCACAATACTATTTTATTTAATAGCATACTTAAATCAAACAAACAAAGAAAAGCTCTGTATCAAACAAAGAATTTACATGCAAGCGTTTGCTTTTTATAAAATGCACAAATAAATGCATTTATTGTTTGTCTGTATATATAATAGTTTATTTATATTAATAGTTTATTGAAATTAAAGTAGATTTTTTTTTATAAATTAATTCGTAGGATTTAACTCCAATTAGTGAAAATATGATTTGCTCCGTGATTACATTATCTAACTATAAAACTAACGTTATACCGTTTTTAGTTTTGCCTCTTTTGAAGAAGATGTGGCTGTAATTTCAAACACCCAACCACATATTTTTTTGCTGACTTCAGTTTGCTGAACTTTTATAATATGACAAATCGGCAACATCATTTTTTCATATCATTTTAGTAATATGTTTTTTAAAAATTCCCAATCTAATAAAGTTCGCATCAACAGTGTTCTCCAAAAGCATTTAATTTATGCCAGAGATAGGATTGAAAAAATTGTAAGCGTCATAGTGAAGGTAATAATTAAGTTCTTTTTTAAATCCTAATTTTGTATTCAAACATAAATGAAGTATTAAAAAAAATATAAAATTGTACTTAGCAAGTAATTATTGCTCAAATATCGCCTGTAGCAATAATAAGGCGATAAGAAAACGACTAATTCAGTTAATAAGAAAACGAATCGACCAGGCGAGTTGCCTTCGGCGGGCGTTTTTGATTGCATCCAACAAATTGTTCGACAATCGACGAAAGTAATGCTTAAATTTTTTTCTGAAATAAGGACGGCGGACACTAGGTATTGTACTATCAAAAGGGAAATATCGCCCACCGACATAGGCATTAATGCCCGTGGGTATTATTTCCTTTTCGAAAGGGCCATAGCGCCCAAGGGCTTCATTCCCTCAAACAAAAAGGAAGCAAAGTCCGCGGGTGTTACTACAATGTAATGCGTTGACAGGAGAAAAAGATCTTGTTCTTTATATTTCCTAGATCAAAATCTTCTATTTCCTTCTCACCTTTGCGAAGTTACCACAAATATTCACAATAAGTGCAGGCAAGCAAATTTTTACATTACATTCATATTTATTTAAATTTTTATTCCATACCTGAGCTCTAATGCTTCCGACAAAAACAAATAAACTTTAATGTCGTAAAATTATAGTTCAGAAGTAGAATATAATCGAGTGATTAAACGGCTGATAAACCATTACTGCAATTAACTGGACTTTATTGCTGCCATATCAGAAAGTATTCGCAACTAATTTCTCTGGACAATTGCCCATTACAATAATCATAATCAATTAATGATTGAAAATCGTCAAATGGTCATTCACCAATTACATATCTACAAAAAATAATATCTTCAGCTAATCTCTGTGTAACTACCCTGAAGGAAATGGGATTAGCTTATAGCTAACTATTAACTAACTAGCAGTCGACTAGTGATAACTATTTATTAACTATTTCCTTTGGCCACAACTAACTACTTTTGAAGGGCCAGAGAACTGGTTTCCTCTGCATTAGTTAGTTTTGTCATAGCTAATTAAAAGTTAATTATCTATCGAACTCCCGCAAAAAAGGTACTTAGAAGTTGGTTATTTTAATCAATTGATAAAATTTTCTGCAGGGTATATACCCGGTTTACTAGGTACCCATAGTATGCCAATAAATACTGGCTGTTATATGATATTTATCTGCGCTAAAGTTACAATGAATGCTTCTTATGCAATTGCAAACCCTACGGTTCGAATTTAGGTATAAAATTAGAAAATTGGTACGTCCCTCAGATATGCTCGACCACATACGAGAGATCAAAAGAGCCTTTGCAGTAAAAATAAAAAAATCAATTTACATTTCTTTTTGTCTCTGCTTCATCCTGCTACTACGGGATGCTACATATGTACTTAGCGTAACATAGCTTTAAAGCTCGACAGCAGAGCCGGTGGAGGGGTATTTGGGAGACAACTTCATCAACCCAAAATTTCTCACTCCAAATCGCTTAAATGTTTTCTTTGTTTGTACATACATATGTAAATAGATGTAATTGCCATTAAGGAAGCGGGCAATTAGCTGCTCGACTTAATCATGTCGCAAGAGAGGCAACGGCACGCTCTAAAGTAATAAGTAGATTCTGATATCTCTTTCCTCTTGTCGATCTTATCGAGAAGGACAGAACCTTTGACTACATGCAGATTAATGCATATGGTACAACTATGCGCTTTTTCTGGGCAACCAGCTTAATTTAACCTAACCTGACCTTACGTAACGTGGCATCCAGCGCGTATGTAGCTGTCACTACATTTTTATCACATGCGAAGAAGGTAAATTAATTACATTGGGAGGAGGGTAATTCAGTTGCCGAACCTTGGATGCCTTAACATTTTGGTATTCACAAAGGAGGCAACCATCAAATCAAATATTTCAATGAATTTGATTCAAACACGTGCTCGATATTTAGACTATGAACTAAGACACTTATTTCATTAACAATAATTTGCAGCCCAAGAAAATACATTAATGAATATTTCAACCAAACAGACAAAACTTGACAACCCGCACCAGGTATTTTAGCTAAAAATATGTGGAACATAAGATATAGTATTTATGCATTATATGAATGTGCGAACGTGTGTCAGTATGTACAGGTGTATTAACCTAGCATTTAAAATAAATAGCAGAAAATGCGAAAGATAGCAACAGCTAGGAAAACAAATTTCTAGCAAATATACAAACGCCCATACCTATACTTATCTCTAACTAATCCACATTTTGGCAAACGCGGCGACAAGGTTTAAACGAAAAGCGAACACAATACATGGGGCGTTCCATACCAAAATGGACGGGTTTCACACTTCATGTGCTTGATTTGTTTCAAATTTTTAGGGTTGATGAACAAACATAAATAATAAATAAATAAATATGAAATTTGAGCTTGATTAATACATTATTAAAACTTTACAGCACAAAAACAAAAACAAATCGATTTAATAGTTTTCCACATATCTCGAGAACGGTGCGAGGAAAAACTGTGAAAAGAATCACACATACATACATTAAAATTCTTTATGAAAAGAAATATTAAAAAAGAAATTTCCTGAAAAATTTTTCACATACAAATTTTTTTATAAAAAAAAATAGTTTTTGAAAATATGCCATCTCAAAAAAAAATTAAAAAAATCGCAAAGAGCTCAGAGTTTTGCGCAATAGTTAAGTATAGTATTATGGCGCGCACTCTACAATAATTTGAGTTATGAATTTTTTTTTTTACACCGAAGTTGTGTAAAATGAGTACATTACAAATTTACTAATTTTTTTTTAATTTTTTTTGAGTATACAGTCTTGTCGCCCATTAAATTTTAGTATAAAAAGTGCAAGTTTTAAGCTACTGCAAAATTACGTTTATTTTTAATATTTTTTATGCTGACGGCTTTTTGCAGTTTTTTCTGATGGAAGAAAATACGCAAAACCGTTTTCATAGAAAATTAAAAAAAAATAATTTGCGCCAGTTTTGCAATCGCTTAAAACTTGCACTTATTATACTAAAATTTGATAATAATATACTTAATTATTGCGCAATACTCAGAACCACTAATGTGATTTTTTTCGATTTTTTTTGAGATGGCATATTTAAAAAACTAATTTTTTTATCAAAAAACTTTTATGTGAAAAATTTTTCAGGAAAAATTAAAAATGTTTTAAATATTTATTTTCATAGAGAATTTTGAGGTGTGTATGTGTGATGTGAAATTTTCCATAAACCATCGAATCTCAAGAATTTTGTAAGGCAATTTCGAAGTGTTTTTTTTTTGCCGAACGAAAAATCGATTTTGCTGTTGCAATTAATAAATATTAAATACTAAAAAAAAGTGTAGGGTTTCTGTAAACAAACAAAAAAAAAAAACAAAAACACGCGGAAAACTCTAAATGTTAGATATAAAAAAGTGTTCACCAAAATTATAAAAATTTTAAATACTTATGCAGTGTTACGACTCAAGAATTAACGCGAATTCTTAGCCCCTGGACACTTGCACTTTATTAAACTAGAACTTAATGAGCTATAAAACTGCAAGCTTAGAATTTTTCTTAAGATTCGTAACAAAAAGTTGGTTGGGGTTTTAAAATTTGTTGAATTTTTCAAATTTTTCTACCAAATTTGAACTTTGGATTAACATATCGACATCTGAGTGGAACATTGACCTATCTCGGCAGCCAGTTGGAAATCGCCCTATCTCAGAAAACTTTTCAAGAACGCACTACTTCAGAATTTTATTGAAAAGAACCGTACCTCAGAATTCAGTCCAAAAATGCCCTAACTCAATTGAAAATACATAGAAAATGTGCTGAGATAGGGCGTTTTTGAATCGGCAGCCGAGATAGGGCGTTCTTCAACCAAATTTTGAAATAGGGCGTTTTTGAAAAGTTTTCTGCGATGGAGCGTTTTTGTACTTACTGCCGAGATAGGTCAATCTTCCACTCAGGTATCGATATATGGTTATGGTTAGATAATGAGCTGTAATTTTACAAAAATTTTACAAACATTACGCCAGCAAAATAAAAATAGTAAAAGCTGATCGCTTCCTATAATTTTTCACATGACTGTATAAGTATGTGCTCACATGTATTTATGTATATCCTATAGACGCCTGTAAATTTTCAAATGACGACAAACTTATAAAAATTATGAAATACTAAATGAACTGACAGCTCAACTAACTAAGCAAATGAACTGTGGCTGAATGAGTCAGCGATGGCGAGGGTGAGAATGTTTTCGAGTGAGAAGGTGTTCTGCCAGTGTTTAAGTAACCGAATTAGCAAGCAGACGAACACAACATTGAAATGTGGACTAGGCGAATGTATGCACAGTAAATTTGCGAATTTCTATGGCATGATTGTTATATTTAAAAATAAGATATAAATGTTAGGCGATTTGGCCAAAAACGATAAAAATAAAAACACGAATTTTATGCGATTATTTACGACTGTCGCGAAAGGTATCTTAACGCTCGAGGTGAGGTGTGGCAGCATAACAATCAAGTGGCCGAAAGCTATTGTACAATTATTTTTATTATTTCACATATTTTTAAGTTATTTTTCGCATTACATTTTATGATGCTTTTGCCTGCCTATCTTGTATTGCTTACATTGTTTCATTACGTATACATTTCCGACAACTTGAATGGCGACACCATTAAGATTTACTTGGTAATTAAATTAAAAGAATTCACAAAGAATATTATAGTGTCGCTATAAAGTTGTTTGTTGAAATAAGTGATAAAAGAAATGTCTGCAAATTAATTAAAACGTCGGCGAAATATACTTGTGTGGGATAAGCATAAAGAATTCGGAGAAAAAATTCAGAAAGAAATTGTGTAAATTTTGTAGGCTTAGAAAATGTCAACAAAGTACGATACGATGAAAATGTTACTCGTAGCGTAAATATTTAGCAGCCGCCGCACTACTACTGTCGCTTATCTAGTACACTTTTCATTCAAGTTTCAAAAGCTGTATGATACGATTAGATAAATGAACAAATACTTGTTTGCACACAGAAGTCGCTAGACAAAGCGATTCACCAAAAACTTAGGCCCAAAAATTAGCTGAAATTTGAGAAGTATTCCCATAGAGACCGCACAGGCCCATTGCGATACCCAAAGAGGGTTTCCCCCTTACTATCTATCCCCACATGTTTCTAAACAATTCTGATTTTCTCTTGAAAAGTGGCCCGAAAATTTTAGCCGTTTCCCCAGCATGCTGTGTACTCGCATTGAAGATGCTAGCGAATCATGTGGCCAATGGTAGAGTATACCGTTAATATTCCTATAAAAAGCCAATCGCTTGAATTCAGGAGCCTTAGTAGACTCCGTGTTTTTTTTTTTATCGAGCAGTGACTAGAGTGAGCGCGATACAGCGCAGCACTATAGGTAATTTGATCAGTTTATGCAGGCGAAAGTCATTTTCATACTTACAAAAGTAAACTTTTTGTCCTTAGTATTTGATAAAAAAAATTCAAACCAAACGACGATGTTTTCTGGGTTTTTGTAAAAAACGAACGGCAACTGCTTAGCTGCTGGTCAAAGTCGTTGTCTATGAGTGAAATATTGGAATCAATTTGGTGTTCTGTTTTTTTAGCTATTTTCGAACAACCATATTAAGTTAATAATTATCTAAACATTTACCAAAAATAAAGGGAATAAACAGAAAAGTAATTTATTTAAAGATCTATAACTGTTTTCTTTTATAGGAATTTTTTTGGAGTGAAAAATACAAATATTTCCAATATTCCCTTTAGTTATTATTATGTTTAAATTTTTTTAAATAAGCCCTTAAATTGTTGGCCATACTTGACCGTGTTAAAACTATCAAAAATGTGTAAAATTGCTTTTTTTGTAGGTATTCATTATACTGTCAGCAGTATACTATTTACCATTTGGAGGGGAGATCTCAATAAAGAGATGAAACACAAAGCTGTTTAAGATTATGTTGGATTTTTAATTTTTTTTTTCAATATAAGTATTAAAAAAAATGCATTCAAACTTTTTCTATAAAACTACAAATTACAAACTGGCCCCTTATGACCCACCCGTCGCTAAGGGTTAAGGTCTTTTTGTGCAAAAATATCAAATTCCAGTCAATAAAAAAAATTATTTTGGCCAGGAAAATGGTCTAGATTATCCATAGTGCTCAGTTGTGCAATCTCGTCCACTAGCTGTTGCTAACTGCTTTGGTCATCTTCTAAACTTGTGAAGACCGAGTATGCAAGGAAAGGTTTTACGGTCTGAACCGTTTCCCCGTTAAATCCCTTTCTAACGCACTGGTTTACTTGCTTATTTTCCGAAATATCCCTGTGTTCCGGGACTCAGTAAAGATTGATTATGGGCTGTCGAAGAGCTTGTGGTCGAGCGTCCTTATCAGTTCTTCCGCCATATTAATTGCATATATCTCAGCCTTGAAAAAGCAGTAGTAATTTGTGAGTGTGTAGGACTCTGTAAAAGATATTTTCTCCGAGAAGATGATAGATCCTGTTCCAATATCCATTTTTGAACCATCTGTGAAGATTCGAATTTCGTCATCGTTTGAAACGATATTAAGTTCCCATTCATTTCTGATGGGGTAAATAGATTTCAAATTTGGGGTGGAAATCAATTTCCGTTACGTGATAATTTAAGCTTCTTCAGATCACTTTTAGCCTCAGCACTTTCCATGTATACACTTTTATAGTTGCAATATGCGAGAATTTTAATGCAAAGTTATTTACGCTCATTTGCTAGTTTATCCGCTTCAGCTATGTTTAATAACGTGAGTAAAGTAAAGTAAAAGGGATATAAGTTTTATAGGTTTTACTCAAGTTAAGTTAAACTAGTTTACGTATCGCATTTTACAATGTGTGCTTAACGGTACACAACTACGTAGCTTCTACTAAATTCAAGTCACAACTACGCCCATCGAGCTGTTACTCACATTTCATTGAAATAAGGAATCCCGAGGAAATCTTTGTTGCATTGCTTACTATTTAATAACAAAAACTCTAAATAGTAAAACGTACGGTATGCATTTTGAGTGCTATTTTCTGCACGTTAAGTTGGTGTAAATAGTTCTGACTAAAAAAATACGCAACAAAAAACACCGATAAACGAATGAGGACAAAAAAGTAGATAAAAATGTGTGGAAATATTTCACAAAACTGCCAAAATTTCTTATTCAGCTTCTTGCAAAGACGTGCTCCAATAAAAGCAGCGAAATTTCAGGTGTTTTATTATTTTCAGCTTTCATTCATATAAAGGGGAAATGCCCATAAATGCATCGCAATTAAGGGCTAAAAGTTTCTTATTGCGCTTAAACTAAAAACAAAATTAAATTAATAAGAAATCAAAGTAGCACGTGCGTTAAGTTTATCCCAAGTACTTAAATATTTTTATTAATATTATGATAGCGCAACGAAAAAAATGCTACTCCAGGAATATTTTTCTTTAGAAATTGTCTTTGAGTTTTTTCACTAAAACCGCCCACTAAAGGACTAATCTCTTTGAATCACAACAAAAAGCTCCAGAATAGTTTTACTAGGTAGTTTAAGTGTTAATTGGTATCTATGAGGTGTTAATTTTTTTTGCACTTTTTTCATTAACACCAATGGTTGGAGCACAAGAGTGATACACATTCCGCTTGAACTTTTTTTGTTTAATTTTTGAGCGAAGTCACGAAAGGCAAGCGTTTGTTTAGTGTCACGATCCAAACCAATTTAGGTACAGAACCAAATTCATCAGATGATTATTAGGTTTTTATGTTAGTTAAGACATAAACCATCCGAATTGAAATAAGACAATTCGTTGCCAATTTTTTTTTAAGTTCGCGACCTTCGCAATCTGTTGCGTTAACCCAGCATCCCCTAATGTAACGAGTAAATCTGGCTATCAGTTCTTGTAAATAATCGGACTGGCTGGATAGATTTAGTGAAGTAACTCAGCAGTCTCCCTAAGTCTCCTTTTTTTATAATTTCACATTTTTGAACACATTTTGTCAAATTTCGCATTGCAAAATAAGTCTAGGAACCAAATTCTCCAAAAAGGAACCCAAATTATAAGTTTACCATACTGAAAATAATCGGAAATAGAAATTAAAGAAAGTGTGTAAAATTAGGCATTTCAAAAAGAGCATTGAAAATAGCAACCAGTTTACAGAGCTGCAATGCTTTTCACTCCACCGTCGAAATAATGCTGTTTCATGTACAATCAATGCACACTAGGGTTGTCCAAAAATGCATTCGTAAAAATTAAAGTCGGAAATTTAATGTTCACACAACCTAAGATTGTTCTATATCGCACAAGTATACCATTTCTAGAAAAAATTTTATTTTCCATATAAATAAATTTTGTTCACAAATATTTTTTGACTTAAAAAAGAGGTATATTTTTAACATACATAAAATCCCTAGGGGGTGAGAACATTAAAATTCCGACCCTACTTTGTTTGGACCAGCCTTATGCAATGTTGTAGAAATATTATAGATACCTTGAAAATCAATATTTTTCAATCGACAAACTCTGCTACTCCTCAAAAGACTTTAATGGATAATATCGAATTGTCTATTTAACCCTGTTTAAATAACAACTATTTTTTTGGGTTCCGCATGTCATTTTCCGGGGTTTATTGGGGGTCAATAAAAAAACATTAATATTAAAAAAATTGTTAAATAAATAAGTGGAATTATTCTTTGAACTCTCCTGAAAAGAAACAGAGTTAGCTGATTGAATCATATTGATTCGGAAGGAATCTATACCACTCCTACGAATATTTTTTGTTGTCCCCCACATAAAATATATCGGATATATTGAGTGCTTTGAGGGACCTCTAAATCTTTTTTGATTCCAAAACCACACAAAGTTGGTATATTTCTTCGACTTTACTTTGTTTGGAACATCCCTAATGCACACACATACATACATATGCATGTAGCAAAACCTTTGATGCTGCAGCTGCCTAACTATGCCTTTAGCTAGCTGCTTCTCCTTCTTTTTCCACGCGAATGGTTCAGAGTAGTTACGAATTCAGTTGCTTACCTAAACTTGCATACATTTAGTTGAGCAGAAAATCTACGGCATTTTACGATATAGCATTTTACTTTTAGTTTTGTTAGGAACAAAGGCAAGCGGATTTTTTTTTTTCGTAATTGAATTCTTTATTTCAGCATTGTATGTATTCACTACCGTTGCTTAATCATTCGTCATAATTTATTTATTAGCCAAAAAACCGTTAAAGAAAAATGAAAAAGCTGTAGAATGTGAAGTAAAACATTTGAGGAAAAAAATTTAAAAAATTTCTAAATAATCAGCTGTGTAAAAGCTGCTCGTTTTGCAGTGGATAAATTACTTATGTACATATATTCATTGCTGGCAATAATTTTCAAAATAAATTATAATTTACATACAAGTATTACATACGTATATATATTCGCAAGCACACAAAATAAGTGCGAAACGTTCGTGTAAAGATCTGGTGACAGCCAAGTGAATAAGTTATATGTTAATATGCAAAAAAAAATAACAGAAAATTAAATTTCTGCGAAAAAATATTTTTCGCATTATTTTTATTTTTTTTTAGCTGCGAAAGCTGCTGCTTCAACGCTAAAGCGTCAGGCTTGTTGTTTTTGCGAGAGAACATTAAATAATTAAATGCGAAAGCAAAGCAGGTGAAAGAGTGATTTAATATTTCTTAAACAAAAAAAAAAAAAAAATAAAATACATCGCATATTACAAAAAGAAAAGAGTGTAGAGCGCGTGAGCGAGGGGGAAGCTGTAAATTTTCTCTCAAGTGGCAAATGAAAATCAGGTTACTTAAATATTTACGCGGCGGTAATGCATGTATGCGCATTAATGAGTTGTTTTCTTTTTTTTTCTTTTTGCTGTAGGCAGCTGCAAAGTGTAGATAATGTGCATATCTATATACATCCAAGTAAATGTTAAAGCGAAAGCAAGTAAATAGAAAGTGTTAAAGGAGCAAGTGTAAAAGTAAATAAAGTGCTGTTACGAAACTGAAAGTTTAAAAAATTAAATAAATAAAAAATAATAATAATAACTAGTGATGTTAATGTCAAATTGTAAGAAATTTTCTCAATATTGTAGAAGTGAGCCTAAGTAATCCTAAAGGAAAAAAAATATAATAATAATTCATTCAAAATAGTAAGGGTGACACAGATAGTAAAATCAATTTAAAAAATGCATCTACTTCATTAAAGTCGCACGGGGGAAAAAATTGAGATTTTAGCAAAAAGAAATTTACGAAAAATTTAAAAGTGTTGCCCGATTGTTGAATTGAAAAAAAGAAATTTGAATTTAAAAATATTTAAGTATTAAAGTTTCTAATTATATGCCAATAACAAACAATATATGTACGCAAGAAATAGCTAATGCTCAGCATAGCTCACTAAGTGCAAACAGATAAGTTCCTAAAGCTTTAAAGTGCTTAAAGTGTTAAAACCACAGCCGAGAAAGTCGTGCAACATAATTATCAACTTCAAAGAGCAGCGAAATTGATTTTTCCAAGCCATAATCCCATACAGCAGCCGCACACATACATATACGAGTTGGACTCAACTGCACACCCACTACTTACAAAGTTGTGTGTTGTATGCGAAAGGCGTGTGAAGGTAAGCAAATATTTCCATAAAAAAAAAATCTTAATTAATGAAAAATAAAACTTATTTGCGATGAGAAAATTTTTGCTGCTGCTCGAGAAAGGGGAAGATAAAAAAAATCAATTGCTTTAGGCAGCACAGTTAATTCT
>NW_016169381.1:13863-17545 GCF_001687245.7 Rhagoletis zephyria
TTTAAAAATATTTAAGTATTAAAGTTTCTAATTATATGCCAATAACAAACAATATATGTACGCAAGAAATAGCTAATGCTCAGCATAGCTCACTAAGTGCAAACAGATAAGTTCCTAAAGCTTTAAAGTGCTTAAAGTGTTAAAACCACAGCCGAGAAAGTCGTGCAACATAATTATCAACTTCAAAGAGCAGCGAAATTGATTTTTCCAAGCCATAATCCCATACAGCAGCCGCACACATACATATACGAGTTGGACTCAACTGCACACCCACTACTTACAAAGTTGTGTGTTGTATGCGAAAGGCGTGTGAAGGTAAGCAAATATTTCCATAAAAAAAAAATCTTAATTAATGAAAAATAAAACTTATTTGCGATGAGAAAATTTTTGCTGCTGCTCGAGAAAGGGGAAGATAAAAAAAATCAATTGCTTTAGGCAGCACAGTTAATTCTCCCACTACTTTGCTTGCATAGCGTTCGACTGTAAGTTAGTTCGCATCTAACTCTAAAAATAAAAAAAAAATAAAAATCATGTTCATACTTAGAAGTGCCAACATTATAAACGCTTACTGCTTCCTTATTTTATTGCTCGTGCTATTTAATAGACAGTTCACTGCACGCCAAAGACTTGCCAAAGCTCGATATGTCTGTGCAATGATATGAAAATGAAAAAAAAAATCATGAAATTTTAAGGAATTACTCAACCAATTCGAGGCAGGCACTCATACGCCATCGCACACCAGACGGTGATTACTTGTAGCAGCGTTGAGTAGTGGTTTGTGTGTCAATGGCTGTGTTTGTGAGTACATATATAAGTATATAAATAATTTATTGCAATCGTTAATATTTTATGTAGTACCAAAGCTTTCGAAAATCTCTTAAATTTTCTCTCTCAAATTTTTGCGTTAAAAAACATTTTAATTGATTTTCTGAATGTATGAAACTATTTGGATTTATCAATGCAGTTTTATTTTAATTTACTTTATTTGACAGTGTAAATCAAAAGCATCACTAAATCCATCCGCAATTTTTTTTTGTTTTTTTTTTTTACCGAATTTGCACTAGGCATTGAATTGACAAGAAATTTATGCCGCTTAAAAAATGCCACGTGGAAATGAACTTACTGACAATTAATTCCCGACTTTGTTATTTGTCATTTTTACCATTTAATCCTCAGTGGCAATCCAGCCATAAGAATTTATGTAGAAAAAATACTCGTTTTTTTTAATGTATATTTTATTGCATTAGATTAAATAAAGGGTTGAATAAGGTTAAAAACTAAATTTTGATTTAAAATAAAAGTACTCTAAAGTTAACCAAAAAATGTGTATGCGCTTTTTTAATAAGCACCGTTGTTGTTTTTGTAACAGCATGCAAATTCTGCAAAGAGTTTTTGGTGAGTGATGCTGGAATTACAGTCTTTGGTCAGGTATAAATCTGGGTAGTCACGTCTTATAAATAGATGAATGCCAAAAATTACTAAAAATGGCCTTTCAATTGTCCCCTCCTTTGCACAGCTGCGTCATTTGCGCATGCCGACTGCAGACAGGTGTGGTGGTTCTGCACTTTGTCCTTCCACTGATTGGAAATGTATGTATTTGTAATAAAATAAAAAATATGACGTTTTAAACCTTTGGTTTGACACAATTATTATTTCAGCTCAACTAAATTTGATTTCACATGCGCGTGGCAACCCTCTTCGTAATTTTAGCAAGCTAAAACCTTCTTAAACCTCTTTCGGCTGACTCCCATATGGTTGCCTATCTATTTCAATTACCTAATTCCAATGGAATTTGGTTTTTTAACAGGTGGCAACCCTCTACATTTAGTTGAGAAATAAACTCTTTTCATACACATTTCGATTGATACCCATCCCTTAATAATTCATTTAACTTATTAAAAAATTTGAATTTAATTTTTTAACATGTGGCAACTCTAAAAAATAATTAGCCTCTATTATCTACAGGTCAAGCTTTTTAATCTTTAGTAAAAACCCATACTATTTAATAAAATAATAAAATAACCTATTTTTACATATATTTTTTATTCTCTCCATTAAAATGTACCATTTTTTTTAAATATTGATTAAAATAATGTTTTTCTGGAACACCGCAGGCACACCCTGTGTTTAATTCTATTCCAAAATATTTAATCCAATTGCTCTCTACTATCTATTTGGAAATAAAAAACTTCAAACCAACATTTTATTTCAAAGAATATATTTTTGACATTGTTTCTTATTAACATTCTTGGTATAAAATTTGTCAATTTTAGCGGCTTCCTTGTGGTATGCAATTAATTTTATAGAAACATTTCTATTTAATTCTTTTTAGTGGATAAATTACCTCTCCAAAAATATCAATATGCCCACCTAAGCGGCACTGTGCGTGGTGGAGCAAAGTAGACTTCAGATTCGTATTCAAAATAAGGAAAGAATAGCCTGGTCTTCGTATACCGACACTTTTTTTTTTTGCATGGCTATGTTAATTATAAACCAGGGTAACTATCGCTTCACTTACATAAGTGTGCAAATCCAACACATGATTTCTCCATCAATTCGGTTCAATTTAAAAGTCACACTGACTTCTCCAAACTTACATTCAAACTGTCTGCGCTGTGTAGAGCTACTAATCCAATACATATATACAATTTATTTTTGGACCATCTGGGCGCTTGCATTGTTACCACTTCAGTGCACATTATGACAGGTTTGGCGAAACGGATCGATATTTCCTTGAGCGAGGGCGGAATACAAGCTATTACAAGCTGTAGATGCTAAAATAATGCTTTAAACAACTTTCGAACAACAACATTTTTGCATAAATACAATACAAGTGCAAATAGTATTATAGCCACTTGCGCACAGCAAGTGAGCAGTTAACCAATACATACATAGTAGTACAAATGAGAACCTTTACAAGTAAGCGTATGTATAAATATATATGTACATGCTGGCAGACATTTGTATGTATATGCTTTCAGTGTTGGTAACACATGTAAATTTGTTTTTGTGTCCGGTCAACGTGAGTCGTGTTAGCACGCAACCAATCACAATTTAAAAGTTTGCGTAACTTTCTCCATTTACCCATTCATCGACTTCCGCCAGCCAAGTGGAAAATAAAAGTTCACCTGGCAAATTGCGAGGCAATTGTGTGAGTATACTATGTAAATATGTGCATATATGTATAGAATATTTTGTTTTTATTTAGTATGCACGCACGTCCGTGTGCGTATGGCAAGGAAGAGCAATTAAGTGCGCAACACAAAAGCTTCTTGCAAAGGCTCATTGTCACTGACATGCTTGTTTTGTTATTGTTTTTATTTTTCCTTTAGGTTTTGTTGTTATGTTGGTCCAGTAGCTGTCACTGACATTGACATTCTGTTTACATTTACAATCGACTGCTCACAATTTTGTTGCATTTGCCTTTTGTTGTTGTCATGTAAAATTGTTGTTTCTTTTGTTGTATGTATGTATGTATATTGTCTGATAATTCAAAACAGAGCTGGTTTTGTGTAAGCCTTGAGGGGTTTGTTGCTGGAATTTCTGAAATCGATGGGGATTAAATAGTTGCTCCTTGAAATGAATATTTGATAGGCCATTTATGGTATATCAACATCCTAGTTAAATATGAAGTGACTTTTCATCCCGACAGTGAAATCAATAAAAAGTTTTTTGTGTTGGA
>NW_016169382.1:0-1515 GCF_001687245.7 Rhagoletis zephyria
AGAATACTTACAGTGAAAATAACAAGGATCGGATGACTACAACATATACAACACAGCTAAAACCGATAATTTCGTAAGCTATTGTATAAATAATAATACAAAGTCTACTGAGAAAATCGTCAAAATCTATGCTGTATAAGCTTTATCTCNTACATACCGATCACATAGCAGTGAAAATCACTTAGATTGGTGCCATATAATGTATATCTTCCATACCTCTGATTGTTTAGATGCGATTTTTTATATAAGTATGTAACTCCTCTATCGATGTATGAAGATGTATTCAAAAGCAGTAAGCTGTCAAAGTAAAATTTGCAGATGTTCATGAAAGGTATGAAGCCTTCGGCATAGCCGAAGACAGCGCTGCTCTTACTTGTTTTTCTATCAATTTCTTCTACAATCAATATTGAGCTTCAAAAAATTTAAGCTATAAAAGAATCCTGTAAATATACATCTTCAATCAATTTCTTCAATCTATAAAAAATGTTCATCAGATTTAGTAAATTTCAACAATAAAATCCGGCTTCCTAAGGAGGAAAGTTTTTAAACTCATTACCCTTGAAACTTAACTTAAACTGTACTATCCTGTGGAAAAATATATTTTTTTTTATTTTTAAAATTTTAATATCTTGCGAAAGGATTGCAAATACTTTTATGGTATTGCGCAAACATTTTAAAGATATTTTTTTTATTGAAAGCATTTTTTTAAAAGAAAATATCCTTTTCGAATCGTGATATTGTGATTTAATTAATTTAGATAATTTGTCTATTTTTAAAATATTTAATAAAATGAGTTTATCGCGGGAGCAAGTATTGGAAATCATAAAAATAGCAAGTGATAATACTAGACATGAATTAGCTGAGAAAATAAAGGCAGGCGAATATGCTAGGCAAGAATTAGCGGCTTAACTTGATACGCTTACTTTGGCTCTTAGCCGATTAGAAATACCAAGTGTAGAAGTTTATAAGCCAGTCGCAATACATCCTACAATTGATTCAGGAAATTGTAGTTTGGATTTAGTTAAGTCTTTACCAGAGTTTAGTGGTGGCGCATCTTCCTGCCCGGCTTGGCGCTCTGCTGCGAATTTTGCTATGAAGTATTATAATGAAGGATCAGAAAGATACTATGTAGCTTTAGGTATCCTTAGAAATAGGATTACTGGTTCTGCCAATATGACGTTGTCATCCTTTAACACCGTTCTGAATTTTAAAGCAATTATCGCACGACTTGACCAGACGTACGCAGATAAAAGACCCATATATGTTCTAGAAAATGAATTGAGTATCCTCAGACAAGGTGATCTTTCTATTGCAGGTTATTTTGATAAAGATAAAGAGCATTTGACTCTTATCTATACATATAATAAAATTGTAACAGGTCGATGTCTGTACATTATAGATATTAAAGAAAAATTAATGTGGGGGGTCTTTTTTAGAGCACCAGAAGCCAAATCAACCATTTTTAGAATTTTTGTCTGTCTGTCTGTCTGTCTGTCTGTCTGTCTGTCTGTCTGT
>NW_016169382.1:3516-17543 GCF_001687245.7 Rhagoletis zephyria
ATGTACCGGAAAACTTTTCATCCTATGGGACAGCGAGGATTCTTGGCCTTCCTATAAAGAAAATGCACTTCTGTGCTCTTGAGTTTCCCTATAAGAACTTTTATTGGCATACGTAAGATCATACAAAAAGATTACGCATGATTGGCAGAGATCTCACAGGTGAAAATAAGACCATCAGTAAAGCTCATGACACCAAAAGGGATTGGTATTCCATATGGTATCACAGCGTTACTACTATTTGCCTATGTGTGAGGAGGATACTGCGCCTTAGTGGTTTCAACTTAAATCAAAAACTTTGACTTTACAGACTAATTTTGTTTTTAAACGCTCTTTTGCATTGGCTAACGCAAAAGCTTTTATTAGGCGCCGCGAAGTTAGCGGGCATTGGCTAGTCATAAATAAACATATAATGACTTATAATAATAACTGTGAAGTAATAGATGCATTAAATGAACGAGCTAGAGAAAACGCACTTCATGTTTTTATCTCTGGGCTTCGTCGTCCCTTTTGCGATATTCTTTTTCCCTCGAGGCCAAAGGACCTTCCGACGGCAATAGCTATCGCCCAAGAATTAGAAACAAATCATAAACGGTATGATTTCGCAAATACTTTTGCTATGGGGAGAATGGTGAGACCAAATAAAGTCCGTTCATCTGGACCTCAGTATAATCGCAGTCCGTTACCGAGTTTACATTTCAACAATAAACCAGAGGCAATGGAAGTCGATCCAGGTTCATCGTTTAATAAACAAAGGACATTAGGAAATAATCATCAGAGTCAAATTCGAAATGTTACTGTGGCTCAAACACAGCATTTGCCTATTCGAGCACAACCATTTAGGTGTCCTAGGGAACAATCTGGCTCTTTTGATAGGCCTCAGAAAAACCCAACGTGTAAATTATATGTCTGAAAAAGCAGATCAACTTTGTGATGAATCTACTTCTAACAAATATGACAACAGTGAATCTCTTTTTCGTCTAAATAGTGATTATAATGATGAATATAAAATTCAAGATTCTGATTTTAGCGATGAAATAAATTGTTTAAACTAAATTTGCTCCTGCCGTTCATTACAAAAAAAACTGCGAATGGACAGGAGCTTCGCTTGTTAATTGATACCGGAACTTCGAACAATTAAATTAAAGATTTTGCATTTCTTCATGGAGTTAAATTAATGGGAAAATCGTTTAATTTAAAATCAATAAACGGAATAAATTTAATAAATCAAAAGTGTTTAGTTAATTAGCTCGATCATACTTCAGTGTTTTATGTGCTTAAAACGTTTGACTGTATAATTGGATATAACTTTCTGAGGGAGATTGACGCGAAAATTTATACGGAATCTGGATATTTGTATTATCGAAATGGTAGGGTAGAAATCAGAGATCTTAATTGCAATGAGGTGAGCTTGATCACATTCGCAGAGGATTCTGTTCCGTCTCATATCCGTAGTCATTTTAGTGATATGATCAATAGCAATATAAATGAATTCGCGAATCCAGATCGAGCTTTACCGTACAATACAAATGTGGAAGCTACAATACATCTACAGATGAGCCTATTTACAGTAGAAGTTATCCATATCCAATGTCTGCTGCGGAATTCATAAATAAAGAAATAAATAGTCTTCTGAAAGATGGAATAATCAGGAAGTCGTATTCTCCATATAATTCTCCAATAAATGTCGTAACCAAAATAGGTTTGGATGAAGATGGAAAGTAAAAGTTGCGTATGGTAATTGATTTTCGCAAAATCGATGGAAAAACAATGTCTGATAAATATCCTATACCTGATATTTCGGTAATTTTAGCAAATTTAGGGAAATCGCTATTCTTCACAACTCTAAGACCTGCAATCTGGTTTTCACCAAATAAACTTATGCGAAAAAGATAGGCAAAAAACTGCCTTTACTGTTAACAATGGCAAGTAAGAGTTTTGCCGTTTACCTTTCGGGTTGAAAAACGCTCTAGGCATTTTTCAGCGTGCAATTGATGATGTCTTACGTGAAGAAATAGGTAAAACCTGTCATGTCTGCATTGACGATATTATTATTTTCTCATATGATGAAAATACGCACATAAGAGATGTAGGTAAAAGTTTAAAAATGTTAGAAAAATCAGGAATGAGGGTATCATCAGAGAAGTCAAAATTTTTTAAGGAATATGTTGAGTTTTTGGGGTTTATGGTTTCACAAAATTGTATGGTTTCACAAAATGGTATTCGGACTTGTCCAGATAAGGTCCGTGATATAATTAATTATAAAACTCCGGAGACACTACGAGGGTTGCGTTCTTTTCTTGGTCTAGCTGGATATTATCGCAGGTTTTTCAAAGATTGTGCCACAATAGTAAAACCTTTAATTAAATTTTTGCGCGGTGAAAATGGCCATGTTGATTCAAACAAATCGAAACATGTTAAAATAAGGTTTGATCAGGAAGCAATATCTGCTTTTGCAAAAATCAAAAAAAATACTCGCTTCGGAAGATGTACTTTTGCGGTATGCAGATTTTAACTGTCCATTTGAGCTAGGGTGGCCAGATATTATAGTGAAATAATCAGTACAGTTAGGATCGAAAATCAGTACAAAGACTTTTAAATACATATAGTATTGTCAATATAAAAATTCATTACATTAAAACAAATCAAAGGTATTACGTATGTATGTACAGCTGGGCTCACGAAAATAGTAGTAAAATGTGTTGACAGGTTTTGAAAATTTTTTCTTTCCTTACATAATTTAAATTTTTTATAAAAATATAGTTCATTCTATAACAAAAGACATGTAAGTTGAAGTCTCAAACTGTCTATAATATTTATAAAAATTGAGAAAATTAAAAAAAATTTGTAGCCCATTCAGTTTCAGTAGAAGGCGAGGTCGAGTCAGAATATGTTTGCATATTTTAAGCTACAAAGTTAAAACATATTTAGATGGTGTGCTTATTAAATACAACCTTCACATTAAAATGTTGACTAAAAGGTATATAACCGAATTACCGCTAAACGAATTTTCGAGTACGAATGAAATTTAATAGTGTTAAATGTGTATGTGCAGTAAAATTACAGGTAGTCGAACATCAAAAATCAAAATAAAGCTACTTATATTATATCCAAGAGTCGGTAGTTTGCACCTTTTCCAAATTTTTAGAACTTACATTGCACCGTAGCAGTAGTCGTCTTAAGTTTGAAATACTGACAGCCGATTTCTCAGTGGATGTTTAATTATAATCAAAAAAGATTATCTCTTATTGTCATCTTCTCAGTGTACTTAATATATGATTAACTCACCACCACCTTTCATAAGATTTATTAATGGCGAAACCAGCTTTTCCCGTAAATCTTATAAAACCTGCAAATCGTGAAGTTGGGTTGGGTTGAATCCAAACAGTTTGTTATTTTGCGAAATTATAGGAAACGAAACAATTGCAAGCTGACACCTTTTTAATAATGGTTTAAATTTAATTAACGCTTTCAATCTTTTACACGTTTGAGCTGTCAAGAACCATTGTTTTGAACATGTAAAGCTCAAGTAAATGTCAATGACACCAATTTACAAAAGTATTTATTAAATGTAAAAATCAGTACAAACTCAAAAATTCCGTAGATTTTGTGTACTGATTTCGAGCTCTTAAAAATCCGTACAATAGAAAAAAATCCGCACATGTACTGATTAAATCGGCGCATTCGGTACGCTTTCTTCAACTGAACAAAATTATGCTACAAACGAACGTGAGATGTTGGCTATTGTGTGGGCATTAAAAACTCTGCGACATTATCTATATGGTACAAAAAATGTAAGAATCTTTACTGATCTTCAGCCTCTTATATTCTTTATTTCAGAGAAAAATCCCAACACCAAAATGAAAAGATGGCGTGCATTTATTGAAAAGTTTTCGCAAACTTTTCATTATAAAGCATTGTTCACTCAAAATCGGTACGCGTTCCAGCAATTCCTGTACAGCAATTATTTCCATGTATTAAAAAGTTCCAATGCAGATCGTTAGACAATAGATCTACCAATATGAGGTTTAAATTTCATAGTACTGGCTTTTAATTTGACAGTTTTATTCGTGTTGGAAGTGGCTGCTCAAAAAATAATGTTGAACAAATTCGTTGAAAATCCGACATTCTCGAGATCAGAAATCAAATTAAAATTAAATATACCAACAACTTCTAGTTTTCCCCCAAAAATCAATGAATGGATTCCTTCTGCTTAAACTAACAGAGTAAGCTAATCATAAAAAAAAAATCATTTCGCATCAGCTTAAGGATAAGGCTCTTTACCTCAATTATAAAAAAAATCGGCTTATCAGAAGAAGATCGCGCGAAAGAATTGGAAAACGATTATCCACAGTTCAGCGAATGGAAGCTATGGCAAGACTTAAACCTTATCGAGTTATAATATATACAATTCTGTTAGATTAAATACATTTTATAACAAAAAACCGCACCCGTTTACTTTAGCCCAATGTCANTCAAATGTGGTATTTTTTAGCAATGACTAAAAAAGATGTTTAAAACTTGACTTCGGTCAACTCCCACGTTAAAAGTTTTAAGCTAAAAAGAAACAGGGTGACATCCTCTTAAAATTAAATTTATAGAAGTTGACACAGTTGTCAAAGGGATATGAAATGACGAGAGAATCGAAACAGTCTTATTAAAACTCGATCAGACTCCGCAAAGGGCCATATGCCCCCAGAAATATGCTGGAAGGCGCGCTTGCATAAAGTGTTAAGCCATTGTATCATTTACTTTAGACCTTCAGTAAAGTTTTGGTTGGTTGTAAAGAAAATTAATTATTCACAGGTAACTTTAAATCGGTTTGAAGCCAAAGATATGAATAAAGTTCTGGAACTCATCAATTTAAAAAAATGTCCTATTTACGTCGAATCGAAAAATACGCGGTATCTATTCAAAACAAAATAAGTAGAGATGCGCGAACTACGAAAAAACCTAAACTAAAGATAGTTTAGTGGAACAAGTTGATTACTCAAGTCTATAGAACGGGTGTTAAGAAAAATTTTATCATTATCAAAGAAATTGTCTGTTATTTATTTATACAAGCAAAATATGAAATTTCGCTAGCATCTATCTATAGCGGAATACTTCCCTTTATTTTTTCATATATTAAATATTATTTTCTGAAANAAAGAAATTGTCTGTTATTTATTTATACAAGCAAAATATGAAATTTCGCTAGCATCTATCTATAGCGGAATACGTCCCTTTATTTTTTCAAATATTATATATTATTTTCTGAAAACCTGTTAAAAAGATATAACCCATTTTATGCGTACCGATTTTGAGTGAACAATGCTTTAAACCTGGGAAAGAGAATAAAGTAGCTGATGCTCTCTCTAGGCAATATATTAATAACCCCAGTACCTCGTTAGAAACAGAACATAGTGAAGAATCTTCTACATATGTGATTAAAACTGTTAAATGTCCTGTCAACCAATTTAGAAATCAATTGCTTTTAACAAAAGGGCCATCCTATATTAAAACCACGAAGGTGGCTTTTCAAAAATTTGTACGTCATACTATTGTTTTTATTTCAATGTTTAAAAGATGTGGTTAATCCAAATAGTACTACCGCGATTCACTGTGGTTTGGAGACTTTGGCGGAAATTCGAAATCCTATAGTTTCTTCGTTTCCAGGGGTTAAATTTCGACATACAGAATTGTTCGTGATAGACTTGATAAATAGAGATGATCAACTTGAAACAGATGCTAGAAAATTTTGAGCAAATTATTAACGAATACTACTTCCCTAATATTAAAAAAACTTTAAAGTCAGTAATCTCGAATTGTAAAATATGTTTGGAGAACAAGTACTAGCGGAAACCATCAAATTTGGAAATTGGTAGAACTCCAATTCCAAATTATCCTGGCGAAATTCTACACATTTGTTACAGATAAACAGAATTTCTTAACTTTTGTGGATACATTTTCAAAATTTGCTATGGTTAAGCCGATTGCATCGCGATCTACTTTGGATATTAAAGATGCTTTAGATGAAATTTTGTTAGTATTTAAAAATACAAAAATAATGGTTTCAGATAATGAAAAGGCTTCTCAGTCCTATGTTATCAAAACTTTATTGAGGGACAATTTTTCAATAGAGCAATTTTTCATTCCCACATTACACAGTGAAACTAATGGTCAGGTTTCACTCCACAACGAATGCTAAACCTATTGACGTTTAACAAAATTGTTCAAATAATAAATTAAGTGAAGTTCGACAAAGATTAGTTAAGGCTCAGGAACAAATTTTAAGAAGACGCAATCGAAACAAAACAATGAAATCATGTGAACCTGGAGAACGAGTTTATGTGAGAAGAAATAGGCGACTAGGAAATAAGTTTGGTAAAATTTTTGTGAAAAAGATAATTGAAAGAGATCTTGGAGCAACAGTTTTAATTGAAGGGAAAGGAAATCTTAAAAGCAATCTCAGATTAATGTTTGCTCGGTATTTTAAAGGTAAAACGTACAATTTTAAGCAATATATTAATATTTCTTCCGATTGCGCTATCAATTTTGATTACTTACAATTTGTGTTAATTCTAATAAATTTATTACTTTTCATATTGTTGCTTGTTGACTTATGAATTATAAAATTGTTATTTTTAAGTTATTTCGGCTTGTTATAGTCACACAGTAGAACTAACTATAATCTAAAACGAGGACGTTTATAATTTAAAAGGGGGAGTAGTTAAGGTATTCTACTGTATGCTCACGGCACTGTCTTCAGAAGAATTAGAAGTTGCTTTGAATTTTATGTTTTCATGTAAAATGTAAAATGGAAAATTCGGAAATTTGTTTTTAAGGTATTGGCCCAATGCAGGCTTGCTTTGCTTGCCTCGCTTTGAGAACTGTGAAAAGTTATTTGGAATATGTGACCTGGTCTACGAAAAGGGAGCTTGCGTGCGAAAACTAGTTTTCTGTGAAAAAGCTGTTAAAAGTAAGCAACTCGTTTCGTCAGTTTCTCATTATCTCGTTAATTGTTCTCCGCGCCGGACGTCCAGTAAGTGTTGTTGTTGGTCCAGTAAGTGTTGTTGTTGGTCGGAATATTATTATAGTTCATCGTGTAAGTTGCTAGTGTGGAACATTTAAAAAAGTAACACTGAAGAAGTNGGATAGACAATATGTAGATATTGTGGCTCCATTGCCGAAAGATTTGCCATCGAAGAAACGGAAGGCAAAAACTAGTGAAGATGTTCTCAAACCAGACGAGGAACCAGGTCCATCTTCCTCAGGATCAACACGTAAAAAGATCTCAAGGAAAACGACAACAAAGAAAAATACATAAACTACTCAGCATTATTATTTTTGGCCCATAATACGTTTTTCTAGTGTATAATCATGTCTTTATAGCTTATAATTCAATGTATTTTGTTCATTACCAATAAATTATATTTTGTCGTATTTTTACTCTTCTTTCTCTACATTTTTAGTACACTTCTAAGCAAGTTAGGATTTTCTGCTTTTCACCACGTGAAAAAGCATCTCATCTTCCATCCGAATCAACCAAAAAGTGAAAATTGATTTTTTGACACCTAAGCCCCCTTTCCGTAGACCAGGTCACATATACTAAAATGTAAGAAGGCTGGCCAAATGGCAGCTTTGCTTTACTTGCTTTAAGCGCCTCAAAGTTTCAAATGAGCAAATGTTTTATTTGAAAGCGTTTCGTAGGCTTTTGACAAAAAGGTATGTTCCCGTTCTAAATCAATTCAAAAAAACTGCTGAACACTTTTATGTACAAAAATTTTCTTACGTAATTAAAAAAAAATGTATATAATATAAGTTATTCAAAGTTTAACAAAAATGATTATATGTTTCCATATTTATATTTAACATATCGCTGGCTGAGAAGTTGCTAAGTCCATTTTTACAAATTTTACAGGAACTTTGAATACAACATTTTGCGTGTTTAAAGCAAAGAAAACTCCATACGAATCAAAAGCATACGATCTTTATTAAAAGATTTCGTACTATTTTGGCCTTATCAGATTTTCGGGGCCTCTTCTGGACTTAGAAAATTTGCCTTTCATTGAATATAAATGAGAAAGAATAAAACAAGTACGTTAATCCTTAAGTTCTGTTGCTAGCTAGCGATATTTATGATGTCAAACTACTGGTCAGTCGCCTCTTGAAAAATTGGAGTTTTTTTTTGTTTTTACTAAATGTACCTATAGTTATTTACGTATAATTATTATCATTCCTTTGAAATGCATTCAAATTCGCATCAATTTAAAAATTATTCTTAGTGTATGGGAACAGACCTTAATTTTTTAACTATACAGCTGGTAGCTTTGACAGCGTTCCAAGCCGCCATTTGGCCAAACGAGTTTTTGAAGTAAATCAAAGCAAATTAATTTAAGTAAGGCGTGCAGAGCAAGCCTGCATTGGGCCAGCGCCTTTAGAATAAAATTTGGTATGAACCCGACAAGATCGGTTATTAAAATTTAAATTAATTTCGAAGTTTTTTAAGTTATACAAGTACTAGGTGGCTGTGTAAAAATTATGTTAGCATTCACAAGTGGTGGTCAAACCCTAGGAAGGTTTTGCTCCTTCGCATCGCACTATGGTCGGAAACATCACTTTTCTTGGCCAAAACTATTAAAACTTAAAATAACGGAATTTTTAACTGGAATTTGAACTTGCAGTATATTTTAAGTGTTTTTGTATAAAATAATTAATTTGTTTTTTAAATTATCAACATTTAGAATTAAAATTAAAAAAAAAAAATTTTACATACAATTTTTTTTTTTTCTTTCTGAGTTTTTATTTTTTTTAGTTCTAAATGAGAAAATGTACGATACGAGTAAATATGTTGTTTCTGGAAATTGAAAAAATGATAACGCTTCCTCATCAGACATTACACTAGGTGCTTTTACATCATCGACATATAGCTTCCTAATCTTGGATGGTCTTGATGGACTTTCGATGGTTTCTTTTAAAACAACTGCCAAATCTACTTGTCCTTGTTTCCGAGCCGAAATTGATGCTGCTTGAACTAACAGATTTGTTTCGTTGTGTTCTGACATCGAGAGGTTTGCTGCTTGTCTCCTCTTACTTCGTTCAGATTTCTCAGAGTACTTAAGTTGCGGGCGTCCAGATAGTGATACAATTTTTTCATCTGGGCTTAGTTCTACTGTGCATTGAGTCTCTGTGGAAGCGATTTCTAAATTTATTTGCCTGTTTATTACAGTTTCTGAACAAAGCCAGCCAGAATATTTAATTTTAAAATCATCTAATCTTCTATGACACTTTTCCCACTTTGCAGACAAATTAATGTTAAGCATGCGTGCCTTTTCTGATAAATATTTATTGTNATGACACTTTTCCCACTTTGCAGACAAATTAATGTTAAGCATGCGTGCCTTTTCTAATAAATATTTATTGTGTTCATCTGAAATTTCATCGGCTCCACTTTTTTGTATAAAATAATTTATTAGTGCGTCCTTATTTTTTCCTTTCTTCTGCTTGGTCAACCAAATATCAAAAACTGCTGAATTCTGTAAACAAATGACGACTGAAAAAAAAAAATTTACTCAAAAACCTCAAAAAACCG
Source organism: Rhagoletis zephyria (assembly GCF_001687245.7). Taxonomy (NCBI): domain Eukaryota; kingdom Metazoa; phylum Arthropoda; class Insecta; order Diptera; family Tephritidae; genus Rhagoletis; species Rhagoletis zephyria. The sequence goes on from NW_016169382.1 coordinate 13,088, forward strand.
CAAATCGAGATAAACATTTTCAAAAACTAAACACTTCAAAGTAATTTTGGTTTTTAATCTTATGCTTAACACTCCTAAACAAAATGTGTTAAGCTTACTCAAACTTAAAAAATAAAATAAATTCCAAAATGTTAGACTTTTGGAAAAAGTTATTTTATTTTTTAGAGTATCCAATTTTTGAGTATTATATTTTACAAAATTAATAAACTTACCATCACCTTCGGTTTTCATTTAAACTTTTATTTAACACGCTTTGTTTTCAGCTTTAACAAGCAATTGAAGTAAGCACTATAAAACACCGAACGCAATTCTGTTTACAAATGAAGCAAACAAATTCAACTTCGATGACTCACCGAATAACGGTGAATTGCATATTACAACAACAAAATTCATTTTTGGTTGTTTTGGAGTGTTGACTACTAGATTTCAAAAACAACAACATATTTCGTGAGTGGAAACATTTTGACTTTTGGCCAACGAAATGAAATTTCCGACCATAGTGCATCGCAATGTTTTCTACACAGGGTTAAAGTTTCCCCTTCTTGGTGGAAATTAGTATTTTACCTACTTTTATTAGCTCGGGATGTAACTATGTAATATTGATGCGCCTAAAAGNATCGCAATGTTTTCTACACAGGGTTAAAGTTTCCCCTTCTTGGTGGAAATTAGTATTTTACCTACTTTTATTAGCTCGGGATGTAACTATGTAATATTGATGCGCCTAAAAGATGCAGCGATTTCTATTCTCAAGTTACATACCTGATGACAGTACGAATGGAAATTATAATTTAGGCTGGTAGGCAAGTAATCAAGGAGACCAGTGTGTAGTTTTATTTTATTTAAGTACACCATTACCACACTAGCATTTTAAAACTCAACGGAAAAAGACATGTACATGATTTAGGAGCGTTTCTTAACTTTTTACTGATGATAGTAGATTGGCGAAGAGTATAATTTTACGCACAAAGAGATCGAAAGAGGAAAAAGTAAAGAAACGAAAACTAGCAGAAATTCGCAATCACAGTATACACACACACACACATCTTCAAATGCATGCACAAATCCTTACATTCAAAATAAAAATCTGTTCCCTATTGGATTATTTATGATTACGTTTTAGGAAACTATATACCGCAAGTTTTTTAATGATTTAAATGTTTTTAAACACCGAAATTGAGAGAATGTTGTCTGGTGGCGTCATGCGGCAAATGCTTATTTCAAGACATCAAAGTACCCACACACAAAAACTTGCAATCACATTGCTCGTCAAAATGACAGTTGGTAGGCCATCGGTGTTCGCCTGTGGAGTTCTGCGGTTAAGAAACGCTTCTGCTTCTGAAGTGGTCTTGCTTCAAAAGCAATCTTCATCAGTGATGAAATTGATGGTACAATTGTACTTTTTTGGTACATTTTGGAAGCCAAAAGTACATTGCTACTACATTGACAGTTTTGATACATTGTTGTCAAGATACGGTACTGCAGCACGATTATGTCGAAATACCACACTCTATTTGCTTGGAGTTTTGAATTTTTGTGCATAAAAATATTGTCTTATTTTTCTACCATATTTAAGTAAATACGTGGTGTTTATTAAAGGCCTGTATGCAGATCTCAAGAAAAGCTAAAATTCCATACAAAATTACGTACAAGAAATGGCTAAGAAATTTTCTTGAGTCAAATTTCCTTCAGGCAGTACGCAGTTCTTAAGAAATTGGCTACGCTTTTTACTACGGCTTTCTATTGCGGTATTTCTGTTGCAAACCTAGGTTGCCTTGTGCTCTTTTTTCACAAAAAACTTAAGAAAACCGTAGTAGAAAGCGTAGTAAATTTCTTAAGAACTGCGTACTGCCTTAAGGAAATTTGACTCAAGAAAATTTCTTATAGCCTTTTCTTGTACGCCATTTTTTATGGAGTTTTTGCTTTTCTTCAGAGCTGCATACAGGCCTTAAATCAAAAAAAAGTTGCTGTCATAATAGTTCTACGCATAAAATTTTGCAGTAAGTACTGGAATCCAGAGAATAAAATAATCATAGCGAGTAAAATTGAGGGGAAGACTAAAATATGAGAAAAAGTTATTGAAAGCAAAACCAGTAAAAACGGGCAGCTTACGTCATTCTGACTTTCTGATAGGTAAATTTGGTAGGAGTATTTTTGTATTCTGAGCAGTTTGCAAAATTTGCAAAAACTTGCAATCTTCGAAACAGCTGATAACTTTCACAGTTGCAATAGGTGGTTCATTTGGTAATTTATTATCCGCTTGGTGCATTGTCCCCAATTTGAAATGTTTTTACTATTGAATACTTTTGTATAGGAAAAATGTTTTTAACATATAAATGAATTATCTCGGAATGAATAAGTTTTTTTGATACCACATTATGACGCATTCAAAAATAAAAGAATCTCCTCCAAGCACCCTTCCTTGTTTCACAAAAATTAAGTAGATATAGCTACAAATGTGCCTTTAAAATTACCCCANAATATCTTCTTTGACGAAAGCTAACTGTATTTCTATGGCGATGGCCGCGAAATAGTCAAGGGTGGTTACCTCTGCATTTGATGTAACTAACTTGTAATTAACTACTTTTGGACATAAAATATCAATCGGAAAAACAAAATATTTTTTTAATTTTTTTTAATTTTTATTTATTTTATTACATTTCATATTCGTTTTCATATTCTGCTGCAGGTGGTCCCATATTCCACTCCGTCAGACATAACTTCAAAATGATAATATGAAACTTCGATCTTCCTTTTATTTGTTCTCAATTCGAAAAAGTATTTGCGAAGTGCAGAATATTTAAATAGAAACGCGTTTAAAGAAAACAATCTGCTTCATTACCCCTGCATTACTTGTCCACTTGTTTTAAGTTAGCTTTTTGTAGCCAACTACAAGTTATATATTTTATAGAAATCCCACAAAAATGCACACACACAAATGGTTATTTTTTATCAATTGATAATTTTTTTCTGCAGGGTTATTATCTATTTTGACATATTTCTGGTAAAAATATGGCACAATTGAAAAATTTTATACAGCAACCATAGTTGACGCACGGAAATTAGAAAATTAGAGAGTAATAATAAATTAACTAAACTGAACTTTTCTTCCTTTCTTTTGTTTATTCACGAACACATGTTTGTGGTCAACAGACTTTTTTACTTGTAAGTTTTCGCAGGTAAAATTTTTCCAGCAGATTCAGTGTCATTTTGCGCTCTCGATTTCCCCCACTTTGCAAGATTTTAGGTACGAGAACACTGCTGTTAACTTGTTTATTTCTATAAAAGGAAATATCTTTGTAAAACTCCCATTCCGTTAAATGCAACGATTTGTTTTTTTGAAAATTTGTGTATTACTAGCACTTAGATAATAATATAACTTTTATGCTTTTGTTGATTACCTTGGCGTTTTGGTGGCCTGTTCAAACAATTGATTTGCACTTATGTTTTCCACCTTCGACACGCCATGATTCATGATTTTTATACAGAAAATCTAAAAACATGTGTATATGTAACTATGTATGTATGGTCTTTTAAATGTTGGTACTTTCTCGGCTTATTAAGTACACTTTTTTTGGCCATTTGGTACAAAATTAAAAAACTCATTTATCATCCCTGATCTCATGCCTTTGCTTTGGCTTCCAAAAAAACGAAAAGCCACAGCAGCAGCACGAGAAGAGCTGAGAAGCAAACGATTGTTTGCTTTCCGGCACGAATGCGATGCTTAGTCCCCTTTCAGACACGTCAAGTCTTGCTTTCAAGTCTGGTCGTTCGTTGGCGAAGGAGGTGTGAAGAGAGGGGAAGAGTACAGATACATCCGTACCGTCAATTCGTTTCAAGTTTTCTTGTCTCTTTTGATCTTTTCGTTGCTTCCAATTTACGAACCAAGGACTTGAATTCAATTAAAGTTGACGCGTGTGGAAGCAAATAGAAAACACAAAAGAGAATGCGAAAAAATTGCTTTCAAGACTTGACATGTCTGAAAGGGGACTTATCAGCAAAGGCATTTTGCTGATGCTTGCTTATTGAAAAGTACGGAAGCAGAAAAATTTTCGAACATATTTCAAGAGATTTCTGCAACCTTGCGGAGTACTGTCAGCTTTTCTTTTTATCACATCACGATGTAGCGATCAAATGTGGCACGTTCCAAGAACCGCTACTTGGGATTTAACGATTTTGACAATTCTCAAGTAAAAGTAAACAACGCCTCAAAAACTTTAGATGCATTTAAATTTGCTAATCTCTCACAAAAATCACCGTTTNTCAAATGTGGCACGTTCCAAGAACCGCTACTTGGGATTTAACGATTTTGACAATTCTCAAGTAAAAGTAAACAACGCCTCAAAAACTTTAGATGCATTTAAATTTGCTAATCTCTCACAAAAATCACCGTTTTTTAACATTTTCACTATAAAAACATCAATGTGACGCAGTGCGGCTCAAGTGTGGTGCGCAAAGT
>NW_016169383.1:0-1940 GCF_001687245.7 Rhagoletis zephyria
TTGTTTAGAAAAAAGGCAAAATCTATTATTCATGGGTACCAAGAGAAGGTTTTTTCAACAATGATTTCCGTATATATGCAAATTGTTATCCCTTAGGATATTAGTTTAAGGTTGCCACTTATTTTCGATTATACACATTTTATCAAAAACATCGCGATATGGATATGGAAAAAAATGCAAAACGCCGTCAATAAAAGAAAAAAGTTATTAAAAATCAATGCGATTTTTCAGCCGCTCAAAACTTGCACTTATTTTACAAAAATTGTATAAGACTTTTAACTGCATACTGCATAAAAAATCATAAATTTTCTGGTTAAAAAATAGAAATTTAGATAAAAATTTGTGGAATATGTACTATTCATTGCAGCGTATTTCTACATAGGGTTGCCAAATAAAAATTTTAAAGTAAGAAATTTACTTACTTAATGGATATCGAAATCTATTTTTTTATTTATTTTAAAAATATATATATTTTTTAAAGCTATCCAAATGATCAGTGTTTGATACCCAAACCTTGAAAACTTAAAAAAGTACGTATGTGCACTCCGAGCAAAGCTCGGTCAACCTTCCTGTCAAATCGAAAGTAAGCATAGGCTATCATCTGGTAATCTACTAGTTTAAGAGGCAGAGTGAATAAAATTATATTCAGAGAATGTGCCTCATAAGCTATTTTTATCAAGAAAATTTAGAAAAAAAAAATATTTTTATCAAAATTAGAAAAAATTATGAAAATAAGGAATGGTTTTGGAAAATTTGAGCCTATTTTAAGATATAGTTTTTTTAAATAAATGTTTTCTCATGAAGAAAAAAAATTTAAGAAAACACAGTTTTTAGGAGAGAAACATGATAATTCATTTATAGAAAGTTTTTTTGGAACTTAAGATAAAAAAAAAATCGGTAAAAAATTGAAAGGGCAGTGAGTATTGTTTTAAACCAAAATCTTTTTAGGGAAAAATCTAATTTACTTTTTGCTTGTAGATGTTTCCGACATGGTGGGTGTTAGAAGTATTTTGGAACAAATGTTCGTCATACCGGTTTGACAAGGGTTGACGGAAATTCATCCGAAAAACTAATTTATTTTTAATTTCCCTTATGTATGAAAAATAATTAGTTTTGGCTAAAAATTGATTTCTATAGGCAAAAAAAAAATATTTGACACTTCAAATATTTATTTATAAAAAAAAAAAAATTGGCATAGTTCAACTCTGCTGCATTAAAATGTTGGGCGTCTGCCTATTGGTTTTTACACATTCATTCACAAAAAAAATCTGCAATTTCCCTATCACCAATTCAAGTGCTGTAAAACTGCGATCAAATTTGTGCAAAAACTATCGATTAATTACCCAACGAATTTAAGCGAGTGCGGAACTGCCCAAAAGTTGAGAACTGCCTGCTGCCAAAGTAACTAAGTTTTTGCTTCTATTTATTTTCTATTTTAATTATTTCACTTCTTCAGGCTTCTTAACTTGTTTTCTGTGTTGTTGGAGAGTAAGACTAAAATGATATTAAAATTGTTTCTGTGCATTCGAAGAAAGTATGCGTTTTCGCGGTGACCAAAAGACCCCAACATCTTTTCAGCACACCGTACAAAATGCCACCTTGCAGTAGGAGCATCGCCAGAAATGAGTCAGCAAGCAACAAAGCAGCGCTACCATCGCCGCCGCCGCCGCTGCCGCCATCACTCGCAACCTCAACACAGCTTGCAAACTTGTGTTTAGCCACCACAAGCGGGCGGTTTGTTACTTGTCTGTTGTTGCCAAGTTCTTTTCATTTTCCACTCGCTGCTTGCGCGTATACTTTCGCTTGCTGTGAAAATTGCAATTTTGTAATTATTTATTTTCGCATTTGAACAGCGTCAACTTCCTACTCTGCAACGCTCCTCCACTCCACAAAGCTACGTTTAATTTTCAGTAAACCAGATTTTCCACCATAAAAAAAAA
>NW_016169383.1:15366-17542 GCF_001687245.7 Rhagoletis zephyria
ACAAAAGTTTTTCAAACATTTTGACTTTGGCTAAAAACCTGAAAGGCAGTGAATGCCGGGCGTAGAACCTTAGCTTTAGTCATCCGATCGTTGAGTGGGTATGCAATGGAGCTTATTCTAAAATATTTTGTTTGTTTGTTCTGGCATGAAAGTCTTACAAAAAGGCCCCTCTGCCAATTTTTATGGTGAAAAGCTGTTCTGACAGAAAGCACTTGTAGTATATTATTTTCCTCGAGCTACTCGGCCATTCGAAATGGCCAATTGAGCAATACACTGTCGTGTTGTTTCCGCTTTTTTAATTTATTTATTTTTCTCTGCATTTAATTATTTTTTTTTTGTTATTTCTTAATTATATTTTTTGCTAATTTTATTTTTTGCTATTCTCAATTTGCTATTAGTTTTTAGATTTTATTGTTTAAAAAGAAACATAAATATAGGTATCTATATATACATATATATTTAAATTCATTTACGTTTTAGAAATTAATTAAATTTTTTTATTTTTCATTTTATGTACAGGTTTTATTGTTAAAAAATAATTTTTTTTTAATTTATTTACTTTTTAGAAACTTCTATTTCTTTATTTTATTAAGCTTATATATGGTTTGTCTCGCGCTTATCCAACAGGCGCAATGACCGAGTGAAAAAGCAATGGCGTTTGTTTCCTCCTTCTTGACGCATTTTTTTAGCTATTTTTCTGTTATAAATTTATTTTTATTTTTTATTATTTTTCGTTTTCAATTTAATTCCCTTTTAGATTTTGGATAGTATTATTTAAAAATTAACACAAATATAACTATATGTGAATATTTTTTTTAAATTTCGTTTACGTTTTAGAAACTTATTTAATTTTTATTTTATATTTAATTTTCAGGTTTTGTTGTTAAAAAATGTTTAATTTTTAGAAACATCATTTTCCCTTTTTAAATTATTTATTTTTTTAATTTAGTTTTCATTTAATTTTTGGATTTAATTGTCTTTTACAACGCAAGTATTTTCCTTTTTAGTTTAATTCAATTTTTAGGAACTTATTTCAGTTTTTCTCTTCTTATAATATTTTTTTTTTATTTAGCTTTCATTTATTTTTAAATTTAATTTTTTTTTTTAAACGAAAAATAATTTTTAATTAAATTTAATTCTTATTTAATTCTTTCTTTTTTATTATTTTTTCCTCTTTTTAATAATTTTTCTTTTTTAAATTTTTTGAAATGCGTAATTTAATTTTTAGTTTTTATGGTTTTAAAAAGAGAACTATATTTCTTTATTTCAACAAATCTTAAAAAAAAGCGTATTGCCAAAAGACAATTGCCGAATTGACAATTGTCTTACGAAAGACTAAAGTCTTTCGAAAGGCTTTGCTGTGTTGACAGAAGGCTACCAGAATCGCCCTGTTAGTGCAGCACTCCTCAATTGCCTTTCCCAGTGTCCACCGCTTCTCAGGTTTTCAGCAATTTATTCAGCTATATATTTATAAGTTTTATATTACGGCATTAGTGCTGAGAACCATAACTCCTAAAAGGCTTGGTATGAAGTTCTACGATTAGACTTTATTGTATTTTTTATGCTATAGCAGAGTACGCCACCATTGCCTTTGCTGCACAGATACTAAAATTTACGATTACCCGAGGCTCATAACCAACACTGAGCCCGGGTTTACACATTATAGACTCTGCATTTCTCTTTTGGGAAACATTCGTCAGTATTTCAGGCTTTCAGACCTTTACTGTGCAACGTATCGTTAGTTAAATATAAAAATCAGAAGTAAAAAAAAAATTGTCCTGTGTTATTCTTATGGGAAATCGAAAAGAGCGATGCGGATATTCTTAATATTAATATTAAGCGCTTATATTTTCTGAGACTTATTTTGGCATCTAAACGAAACGTTTGAGCATTGTTCTGAGGGAAAAAAAATAAAAATAAAATTTTCTGATTCACCCTAACGTACGTATATCTACATCATTTAGAGCACACAAAGCTACTCTTTAAACTATTTCAATTGCAGACATTTGTAATGCAATAATGTCAAGTGATTGCTGACAACATTTATGAGCTCTCGAGTACAATGTAAGTGCAATAATATGACACGTTGGAAATATAAACACATGTCAACAATTATTTGCAAATTTGTTTTCATTGCCAAAAAAATTAGTTAGTTGATGGCACAAAGAGTTTATGA